>NW_027189135.1:537555-611561 GCF_040958095.1 Procambarus clarkii
CACAACAGCAGCAGCAATGTCAGGACGCGGCAAGGGAGGCAAAGTGAAGGGCAAGTCAAAGTCTCGCTCCAGCAGGGCCGGACTTCAGTTCCCCGTGGGCAGAATTCACCGTCTGCTGCGTAAAGGCAACTACGCCGAACGCGTCGGTGCTGGCGCTCCTGTCTACCTGGCAGCCGTCATGGAATACCTCGCTGCCGAAGTTCTGGAGCTCGCCGGTAACGCCGCACGTGACAACAAGAAGACCCGTATCATCCCACGTCACTTGCAGTTGGCCATCCGCAACGACGAAGAACTCAACAAACTTCTGTCTGGCGTAACCATTGCACAGGGAGGTGTTCTTCCAAACATTCAGGCAGTTCTTTTGCCAAAGAAGACAGAGAAGAAGTAAGCACTTCTGCCACCCACCACGACAAATACCATAACCAGGCTCCATCCGGAGCCACACACACTTTAATAGAGAGATTCAAGTAGACAATCAACTTTCAAACATTAATAATAACATTTATATTGATTTCATGTGAAATGTGTACATAACAAACAAACAAAACAAAATTATAGGGGATATTCAGCATCACTTGGAATATTAACCAATCATATAAATCCAATATATATTTTATATTTTACTTTAAGCGAGGAATTCATATTCTATCAATTTTAATCATACAAATGAACAAAAGCAATTCTTCACTAGACGTAATGAATGAATAAATGATCAAGGTTTTAATGTGTTTCATGAATATATATATATATATTATATATATATATATATATATATATATATATATCTAATATAATATATTATAATACTTGTGAACCAGAATATTTTCTGAGCAGCAGCGATCGTGCCATTGGCCGAAGTGCAACAATTCAAATAATTTAAAGGAGCCTGCTCTGGTATATAAGAGAGGCTGGGAGACTGGGGCCGGTGGTGGGGGTGATGGGTGATGAGTGATTGGTGTGGTGTGGTGTGGTGTTGTTAAGAGTTGATTTACGGCCAGCCAGCCAGCTGCAGCCAAGGCAGGGCAGGGCAAGGCAAGGCAAGGCAAGGCAAGGCAATAACAGGACAGGACAGGCAAGGCAAGGCAAGGCAAGGCAAGGCAAGCAGGCGGGCGGGCGGGCGGGCGGGCGGGCAGCCAGCCAGCCAGCCAGCCACTCCCACTTTGTATTTATATGCATTCAATTTATATTCAAACATTATATATGTTAAGGGCCTAGTTTTAGTGTTTATTTTAAAAATGACAAACATCGAGTCGTTTTACCAGTCCTTTTAGCGTTAACGGTGATGCATTTTAAAACTGAACAGAAATCACCTTTTCTGGATATATCAAATATCGAATCCGCTTAATGTGCTACAATTCAATCATTCAAAAAATACATAATTTACATCATGCCTTTTCATAGAACAGACAATAAGATTTGAGACAATAAGAACTTTAGTTTTATAACTAAAGTTGCACAATTATACCAACTCTATGGTGGCTGGGTGGTAAGGTGTGTGGCTGGTGTTTTGGAAGTCGCGAGTTCAAACGACCCAATGGGAGTACTTTTTTTTTTTTTTATGCCATACAATCTTCCTAGTACTATTATGTAGGTGTGTGTGTGTGTGTTTTTATTCATTCTTTGGTTTTATAGATGACATACATATTGACTCCTTTTACCGGTCCTTAATTAGGCTCTGGGGAAGCAATGGTGGTGGTGGTGGTGCATTTAAAACTAAACCAAAAATCACCAGTTCTGGACGCGTCAAATATCATATCCGCTTAATGTGTCTACAACCTAATTACTTAAAA
Source organism: Procambarus clarkii (assembly GCF_040958095.1). Lineage (NCBI taxonomy): Eukaryota > Metazoa > Arthropoda > Malacostraca > Decapoda > Cambaridae > Procambarus > Procambarus clarkii. Next base: position 539,346 of record NW_027189135.1, read on the forward strand.
CTACACTATTTAATTCATTCATATCATGTGCATATTGGTCATTATGCTCATACAACCGACATAACAATTTATTTTCATTATTAGAATCATACATTTCATCAAGTAATACAGATACAAAGAGATTTTCTTTCTGAGAAGACCGTTAGTATTGGCTGGCTGGCAGGCAGGCAGGCATTTGAGGGTTATTATTTCGCCTGTTGATTGGGGGGAGGGTTGATGTGTTAGGGGGTTTTCGGTTAGGTGTGGTGGTGGTGATTGGTGGTGATTGGTGGTGGTGGTGATTGGTGGTGAGTAGTGGTGGTGGTGGTGGTGGTGGGTGGTGGTAGTGGTGGTAGTAGGTGGGAGGGGGGGGGGGAAGGGGAATGATGGTCTGTGGATTCCTTCTCCGTACCCCCTTACATATAAGCAAAAACATGCCTTCCTGTGGGTATAGAAACATTAACACAAATTATATCAGTAACTGATATTGTAGCCTTTTAAACAGAAAAGATTTGTACATACAAATACTTTTAAATTATCATTTATTTGTGGAAATGGCATTTACGTCATTAAATTGATACCTCAGCATCAAGTGTCCTGCAGTGGTCCAGTGGTAAAGTGTATATAAGTGATGCGTATTCTTGGAGTTGCGAGTTCAAACCCGGATTAAGCTATATATATATATATATATATATATATATAATATATATATATATATATATATATATATATATATATATATATATATATATATATATTTTGTTTTGTTTTGGTTGTTTGTTTTTGTATAAAGCCTCACACACTATATTAAGCGAGTTTGTTTTAAACATGACATACATATTAATTCATTTTACCAGGCCTTATTCCACACAACTCCGTGAATTTCCCGTGGAGCCAGCCAGCCAGCCAGCCAGCCATTCAAACAAAAACAAACGAAACAAAACAAAACAAAACAAAAAACATTATTGCCAACAGCATTTGGTGTTCCCAGGCGGTCACCCATCCAAGTACTAACCAAACCCAACGTTGCTTAACTTCGCTGATCGGACGAGAAGCGGTGTTCTCAACGTGGTATGGCCGTTGGCATGAGACTGCCTACACATTGTGGCTAATAACCAACTCTTTTTAGTCATCACGGCAGGATACGGACCTTCTTGTGGTGTCTTAATGGTAATTGTATCCTAACATATTTTTGTCTCCTTGGCATGGATATTTAACATCGTTTATTCAGTCTTGGGTTTATGTTCTTTCGCCATTTACAGACATTTTACATCTACCTACTTCCTCAGCCTACCCTGCCAATTTCTAATGAATTTGTGGATTTTCTTTTGTAATACATACATGTGTGTGCTCATCTGCTCTTCAGTTTTTATGATATTTGTCTCATCTGTCCTGCTTTATGATACTTTTACAAAGAACATGAACAAATGCTTCTATTTTAGAGAAGATATGGGATCCAGGTTTCGGAGCCGTAAAACCAACCGTCGTGATTGGTGGACGAGTTGCCAGGTTGCAGCTTCTGTACCGTGCCGGCACATAAATAGGTTCGGCTCAAGCGGCGGCAGCATCATTCCCCCGTGACTGTCTGAGCGTCTCTCATCACCTTGGTTATCTCATCATCATCATGGTAGAAGCAAAGCCTACCAAGAAGGCTGCGGCTGCTGCTGCTGTGGTGGCCACCACCAGGAAACCTCGCGTCCAGGTTGCTCACCCGAAAACTAGTCAAATGGTTCTAGCCGCGGTCGCAGCACTCAAAGACCGTAAGGGCTCGTCTCTACAAGCAATCAAGAAGTACGTTGTTGCCAACAACAAAGTCGAGGCTGCCAAGATCGCCATTTACATCCGAAGATTTCTCAAGAAAGCAGTGGCTGACGGCATTCTTGTTCAGACCAAGGGAAGTGGAGCTAGTGGATCATTCAAGCTGGCCGTAGCAGAGAAGAGGGCCGTTCTAACTCCCAAGAAAGCCACCACAACCAAGAAACCATCTACAGCAGCAAAGAAGGCCGTGGTAACTCCCAAGAAAGCCGCCACAAGCAACAAACCACCTACAGCCTTGAAAAAGAAGCAGCAGCAGCAGCAGCAGCAGCTTGTTGTTGGGAACAAAAAGCCCAAAATAAAGAGAGCTTCAAAATCTCCCAAACCACCCAAGGCAAAGAAAGCTGTCAAGAAAACAACAAAGGCAAAATAAACGACGACATGCAAGCAGCATGAATACACATGACAATAAACATCCAGGCCTCCCCCCTCAGTGGAGGGGCCTCATATGATTCCAAAAAGAGTTTAGTTTTGTAGACAAATAAATCATTACTTTTGGGGTAGATTTACTCTGTATATTATATATATATATATATATATATATATATATATATATATATATATATATATATATATATATATATATATACACATATACATGGGTGAGGTGATATGGTACCAAAGTTTTGGGTGAGGTGATTGACATTTACACAAGATAAAACACGAACCAATGGGAATAAAAACATAAGAATGGAAGTAACTGCAGAAGGCCTATTGGCCCATAACACAAGCACTTCCTCTTGATGCTTCTATATTGGTTCGGAGTCTTGAAGCTATAATATATATATATATATATATATATATATATATATATATATATATATATATATATATATGCACACAAAACTAAATAGTCTTGTTAGACAAATTGCCCCTATTAGAGGCAAGTTGACTAACAAGCCGAATGACTGCAATTGTTTTGAATTTGAGTTAAATCTAACATAGAAATGTAATCAAACCTAACCTAACCTATGCTAACCCAAGCTAAGCTAACCTAACCTAACCTAAGCTAACCCAAGCTAAGCTAAGCTAACCTAACCTAACCTAAGCTAAGCTAACCTAACCTAACCTAACCCAGCAATTCATGATCTTAATATAATACTGTTAATTGGATAAACCAATTTGGAAAGAAATGTTCGAAAATAACAAAATTCACTGTGCTTGTTAGGAAAATTGGGCCTTGCATACTTGTCCCAATAGTGTGGTTCTCGCTTTTAGGTACGACATAAACGTATACCTAAGTTGAGAGAGAAAAAGATTCGCACTCAAACATGCATATCGATTGCCAGTCCTGAATTCTGGGTAGATATTCGTGTCCTCCCTTTTCATTTACCATCATTTGGATACTATCAAAACAGCTCTGAGAAGGATAAAATGAATAAAACGGGTAGCTCACTCATGTAAAAAGGAAGAGTTGGGAAAGATCTCTCTCTCTCTCTCTCTCCCTCACCCCCCCCCCCCCCCCCACCACCACCAATGATCCTGCTCTGCTAGTATATAACGGAACAAACCTTCCCCCCCCCCCCACCCCTCCCTCCCCAATCAGAGTCCCTTTAAGCATGCGAGGATAAAAAATAGATTTCATAAGACCCAATGTGCTAGCTGATATCAAAACAATTTATGTTATCGTCTATTAAGCCCTTCAGTAAAAAAGTATAGGGACCTAATTAGGTCCCGTTTTGAGGTGGTGGTGGGTGGAATCGATGGATTAGCCAAGCTCTTATCCGCCGAATCCGTAGAGGGTACGACCCTGGCGCTTCAGAGCGTACACCACGTCCATGGCAGTGACGGTCTTCCTCTTGGCGTGTTCCGTGTAGGTTACAGCATCACGGATGACGTTCTCGAGGAACACCTTCAGGACGCCACGGGTCTCTTCGTAGATGAGACCCGAAATACGCTTCACGCCGCCACGACGAGCTAAGCGACGAATAGCGGGCTTGGTGATGCCCTGGATGTTGTCACGTAGCACCTTACGATGACGCTTGGCGCCACCCTTTCCGAGTCCCTTGCCTCCCTTGCCGCGTCCAGTCATGGTGTTGAAGTTGTGTGAATAATAATAAAATTTCGGCACGATTTCCCCAGACTATATCCCGTCAAGCGGACGTACTTGTAGCATGGCAACTCCTAACTCCTGCCTGTCCTTACTTTATGCTTGTACTCGAGCAGAAACACGGCTTTCTCACAACGCTTTCAAAACTGCAGTTGCCTACTCGTCTGTTTCACGTCTCTGTGAAATGACTTTTGCACAAATCCAAAAAATAGAGCAAAATCAGCGATAATAGTGTTTGAGGTGAGCTGCCTGTTGGCTGCAGCCAGAGGAAGGAGGGGAGGGGCAACGGGGTGACGTAGGCGAGTCGAGCAGCCAATGGCGCTCGAGCAAGCGCCTCGAGACGGCGTATATAAGCAAAAATTTTTCGGCGCCGGCCATCACAAACCACAGTTGTTCACCATGGCTCGCACCAAGCAGACTGCTCGCAAGTCCACGGGAGGCAAGGCTCCTCGTAAGCAGCTGGCCACCAAGGCAGCACGCAAGTCTGCTCCTGCCACAGGGGGCGTGAAGAAGCCTCACCGTTACAGGCCCGGAACGGTCGCCCTGCGTGAGATCCGTCGTTACCAGAAGAGCACAGAGTTGCTCATCAGGAAACTTCCCTTCCAGCGTCTGGTGCGCGAGATTGCCCAGGACTTCAAGACCGATCTTCGCTTCCAGTCGTCTGCCGTCATGGCTTTACAGGAGGCATCCGAGGCTTACCTGGTCGGTCTCTTCGAGGACACTAACCTCTGTGCCATCCACGCCAAGCGTGTCACCATCATGCCAAAGGACATTCAGCTTGCTCGCCGTATCCGTGGAGAGCGTGCATAAGCTAAAACGACCACCCTAGTATACACCAAACTCGGCCCTTCTCAGGGCCAAAATATCCTTCTAAGGAGATTTCAGACATTCCTAGCATCAGTCATATGAATTAACCTTCATCTATACATATAATAAATAAATAAATACAATAATTTAGGTGTCATACATACACTGTACACGTGATATCAATAAATCAAGTCATTTGTAGTACAACCTGTCCTCTTACAAACAAAATGCCGTCGCTTTTCATTCTTATGCACTGCCAAGGATCCTTCCCCCCCCCCCCCCCTCCAAAAAAAAAAAAAAAAAAATTGTCATACTGTACTAGAAATAAAAGCAGCTTGTATAAGTGACATACTGTCCTGTCCTGTTTTATTCTGTTTTTGGTCCTCTGGCTTAATCTGTTAAGTTAGGAGATGACATTTTAAATTAACCGTTTTCTTGACATTTTCAAACCTTAAGAGGGTGGCCTGCATAGTAATCCTAATGTGGAACATAACAATGAATCTCTAATCTCTAGAAAAAAGATACCGAGTGTTTATATGTGTGTTGAGAGAGAGAGAGAGAGAGAGAGAGAGAGAGAGAGAGAGAGAGAGAGAGAGAGAGAGAGAGAGAGAGAGAGAGAGAGAGAGAGAGAGAGAGAGACATGCAGAGACAGAGACAGAGACAGACAGACAGACAGACAGACAGACAGACAGACAGACAGACAGACAGACAGACAGACAGAGACTGAGAGAGAGAAACACACACAGACAGTTTCATAAATATTCTCATTTTATAGCTATTTGCTTTCAGTGACAGAGGTTTTTGTTATAATAGTATTGGTGTCTAACACTCACAATCTCTTTAGAAATTAAAGTGTGGCTCCAATGGAGCCGAGTTTGTTGGTTTGAGGCCAAGCCACCACCACAGGGCAGTAAGTAAGCCGTTTACTTGGAGGAGGTGTACTTGGTGACGGCCTTAGTGCCCTCAGAGACGGCGTGCTTGGCCAGTTCTCCGGGCAACAGGAGCCTTACAGCCGTCTGGATCTCCCGACTGGTAATGGTGGAACGCTTGTTGTAGTGGGCCAGGCGAGAAGCCTCGGCGGCGATGCGCTCGAAGATGTCGTTCACGAACGAGTTCATGATCGACATGGCTTTGGAAGAGATACCAGTGTCGGGGTGGACCTGCTTCAGCACTTTGTAGATGTAGATGCTGTAGCTCTCCTTCCTCCTGCGCTTCTTTTTCTTATCGCCCTTGGCAATGGCCTTCTGGGCCTTTCCGGCCTTCTTGGCAGCCTTTCCAGATGCCTTGGGTGGCATGATGATGCTCGTGCTGGCTGGCGTTGCGATACAATAATGAACTTTTGCGCGAGTCGAGCTTTCCTTTTATATCCCGCTCGCGACTCAGCTCAGAGCGGGTCGCGTGGCGGAGCGCGCTGATTGGTCAGTGGCGGACTCCCTTGATCCTGAGCGGGGTATATAACACGAAGCTCGATCTGCGGGCCGGCATAAAACACCACAAACCCACAACAGCAGCAGCAATGTCAGGACGCGGCAAGGGAGGCAAAGTGAAGGGCAAGTCAAAGTCTCGCTCCAGCAGGGCCGGACTTCAGTTCCCCGTGGGCAGAATTCACCGTCTGCTGCGTAAAGGCAACTACGCCGAACGCGTCGGTGCTGGCGCTCCTGTCTACCTGGCAGCCGTCATGGAATACCTCGCTGCCGAAGTTCTGGAGCTCGCCGGTAACGCCGCACGTGACAACAAGAAGACCCGTATCATCCCACGTCACTTGCAGTTGGCCATCCGCAACGACGAAGAACTCAACAAACTTCTGTCTGGCGTAACCATTGCACAGGGAGGTGTTCTTCCAAACATTCAGGCAGTTCTTTTGCCAAAGAAGACAGAGAAGAAGTAAGCACTTCTGCCACCCACCACGACAAATACCATAACCAGGCTCCATCCGGAGCCACACACACTTTAATAGAGAGATTCAAGTAGACAATCAACTTTCAAACATTAATAATAACATTTATATTGATTTCATGTGAAATGTGTACATAACAAACAAACAAAACAAAATTATAGGGGATATTCAGCATCACTTGGAATATTAACCAATCATATAAATCCAATATATATTTTATATTTTACTTTAAGCGAGGAATTCATATTCTATCAATTTTTAATCATACAAATGAACAAAAGCAATTCTTCACTAGACGTAATGAATGAATAAATGATCAAGGTTTTAATGTGTTTCATGAATATATATATATATATATATATATATATATATATATATATATATATATAATATAATATATTATAATACTTGTGAACCAGAATATGTTTGAGCAGCAGCGATCGTGCCATTGGCCGAAGTGCAACAATTCAAATAATTTAAAGGGCCTGCTCGGGTATATAAGAGAGGCTGGGAGACTGGGGCCGGTGGTGGGTGATGGGTGATGAGTGATGGTGTGGTGTGGTGTGGTGTTGTTAAGAGTTGATTTACGGCCAGCCAGCCAGCTGCAGCCAAGGCAGGGCAGGGCAAGGCAAGGCAAGGCAAGGCAAGGCAATAACAGGACAGGACAGGCAAGGCAAGGCAAGGCAAGGCAAGGCAAGCAGGCGGGCGGGCGGGCGGGCGGGCGGGCAGCCAGCCAGCCAGCCAGCCACTCCCACTTTGTATTTATATGCATTCAATTTATATTCAAACATTATATATGTTAAGGGCCTAGTTTTAGTGTTTATTTTAAAAATGACAAACATCGAGTCGTTTTACCAGTCCTTTAGCGTTAACGGTGATGCATTTTAAAACTGAACAGAAATCACCTTTTCTGGATATATCAAATATCGAATCCGCTTAATGTGCCTACAATTCAATCATTCAAAAAATACATAATTTACATCATGCCTTTTCATAGAACAGACAATAAGATTTGAGACAATAAGAACTTTAGTTTTATAACTAAAGTTGCACAATTATACCAACTCTATGGTGGCTGGGTGGTAAGGTGTGTGGCTGGTGTTTTGGAAGTCGCGAGTTCAAACGACCCAATGGGAGTACTTTTTTTTTTTTTTATGCCATACAATCTTCCTAGTACTATTATGTAGGTGTGTGTGTGTGTGTTTTTATTCATTCTTTGGTTTTATAGATGACATACATATTGACTCCTTTTACCGGTCCTTAATTAGGCTCTGGGGAAGCAATGGTGGTGGTGGTGGTGCATTTAAAACTAAACCAAAAATCACCAGTTCTGGACGCGTCAAATATCATATCCGCTTAATGTGTCTACAACCTAATTACTTAAAACTACACTATTTAATTCATTCATATCATGTGCATATTGGTCATTATGCTCATACAACCGACATAACAATTTATTTTCATTATTAGAATCATACATTTCATCAAGTAATACAGATACAAAGAGATTTTCTTTCTGAGAAGACCGTTAGTATTGGCTGGCTGGCAGGCAGGCAGGCATTTGAGGGTTATTATTTCGCCTGTTGATTGGGGGGAGGGTTGATGTGTTAGGGGGTTTTCGGTTAGGTGTGGTGGTGGTGATTGGTGGTGATTGGTGGTGGTGGTGATTGGTGGTGAGTAGTGGTGGTGGTGGTGGTGGTGGTGGTGGTAGTGGTGGTAGTAGGTGGGAGGGGGGGGGGGAAGGGGAATGATGGTCTGTGGATTCCTTCTCCGTACCCCCTTACATATAAGCAAAAACATGCCTTCCTGTGGGTATAGAAACATTAACACAAATTATATCAGTAACTGATATTGTAGCCTTTTAAACAGAAAAGATTTGTACATACAAATACTTTTAAATTATCATTTATTTGTGGAAATGGCATTTACGTCATTAAATTGATACCTCAGCATCAAGTGTCCTGCAGTGGTCCAGTGGTAAAGTGTATATAAGTGATGCGTATTCTTGGAGTTGCGAGTTCAAACCCGGATTAAGCTATATATATATATATATATATATATATATAATATATATATATATATATATATATATATATATATATATATATATATATATATATATATATTTTGTTTTGTTTTGGTTGTTTGTTTTTGTATAAAGCCTCACACACTATATTAAGCGAGTTTGTTTTAAACATGACATACATATTAATTCATTTTACCAGGCCTTATTCCACACAACTCCGTGAATTTCCCGTGGAGCCAGCCAGCCAGCCAGCCAGCCATTCAAACAAAAACAAACGAAACAAAACAAAACAAAACAAAAAACATTATTGCCAACAGCATTTGGTGTTCCCAGGCGGTCACCCATCCAAGTACTAACCAAACCCAACGTTGCTTAACTTCGCTGATCGGACGAGAAGCGGTGTTCTCAACGTGGTATGGCCGTTGGCATGAGACTGCCTACACATTGTGGCTAATAACCAACTCTTTTTAGTCATCACGGCAGGATACGGACCTTCTTGTGGTGTCTTAATGGTAATTGTATCCTAACATATTTTTGTCTCCTTGGCATGGATATTTAACATCGTTTATTCAGTCTTGGGTTTATGTTCTTTCGCCATTTACAGACATTTTACATCTACCTACTTCCTCAGCCTACCCTGCCAATTTCTAATGAATTTGTGGATTTTCTTTTGTAATACATACATGTGTGTGCTCATCTGCTCTTCAGTTTTTATGATATTTGTCTCATCTGTCCTGCTTTATGATACTTTTACAAAGAACATGAACAAATGCTTCTATTTTAGAGAAGATATGGGATCCAGGTTTCGGAGCCGTAAAACCAACCGTCGTGATTGGTGGACGAGTTGCCAGGTTGCAGCTTCTGTACCGTGCCGGCACATAAATAGGTTCGGCTCAAGCGGCGGCAGCATCATTCCCCCGTGACTGTCTGAGCGTCTCTCATCACCTTGGTTATCTCATCATCATCATGGTAGAAGCAAAGCCTACCAAGAAGGCTGCGGCTGCTGCTGCTGTGGTGGCCACCACCAGGAAACCTCGCGTCCAGGTTGCTCACCCGAAAACTAGTCAAATGGTTCTAGCCGCGGTCGCAGCACTCAAAGACCGTAAGGGCTCGTCTCTACAAGCAATCAAGAAGTACGTTGTTGCCAACAACAAAGTCGAGGCTGCCAAGATCGCCATTTACATCCGAAGATTTCTCAAGAAAGCAGTGGCTGACGGCATTCTTGTTCAGACCAAGGGAAGTGGAGCTAGTGGATCATTCAAGCTGGCCGTAGCAGAGAAGAGGGCCGTTCTAACTCCCAAGAAAGCCACCACAACCAAGAAACCATCTACAGCAGCAAAGAAGGCCGTGGTAACTCCCAAGAAAGCCGCCACAAGCAACAAACCACCTACAGCCTTGAAAAAGAAGCAGCAGCAGCAGCAGCAGCAGCTTGTTGTTGGGAACAAAAAGCCCAAAATAAAGAGAGCTTCAAAATCTCCCAAACCACCCAAGGCAAAGAAAGCTGTCAAGAAAACAACAAAGGCAAAATAAACGACGACATGCAAGCAGCATGAATACACATGACAATAAACATCCAGGCCTCCCCCCTCAGTGGAGGGGCCTCATATGATTCCAAAAAGAGTTTAGTTTTGTAGACAAATAAATCATTACTTTTGGGGTAGATTTACTCTGTATATTATATATATATATATATATATATATATATATATATATATATATATATATATATATATATATATATATACACATATACATGGGTGAGGTGATATGGTACCAAAGTTTTGGGTGAGGTGATTGACATTTACACAAGATAAAACACGAACCAATGGGAATAAAAACATAAGAATGGAAGTAACTGCAGAAGGCCTATTGGCCCATAACACAAGCACTTCCTCTTGATGCTTCTATATTGGTTCGGAGTCTTGAAGCTATAATATATATATATATATATATATATATATATATATATATATATATATATATATATATATATGCACACAAAACTAAATAGTCTTGTTAGACAAATTGCCCCTATTAGAGGCAAGTTGACTAACAAGCCGAATGACTGCAATTGTTTTGAATTTGAGTTAAATCTAACATAGAAATGTAATCAAACCTAACCTAACCTATGCTAACCCAAGCTAAGCTAACCTAACCTAACCTAAGCTAACCCAAGCTAAGCTAAGCTAACCTAACCTAACCTAAGCTAAGCTAACCTAACCTAACCTAACCCAGCAATTCATGATCTTAATATAATACTGTTAATTGGATAAACCAATTTGGAAAGAAATGTTCGAAAATAACAAAATTCACTGTGCTTGTTAGGAAAATTGGGCCTTGCATACTTGTCCCAATAGTGTGGTTCTCGCTTTTAGGTACGACATAAACGTATACCTAAGTTGAGAGAGAAAAAGATTCGCACTCAAACATGCATATCGATTGCCAGTCCTGAATTCTGGGTAGATATTCGTGTCCTCCCTTTTCATTTACCATCATTTGGATACTATCAAAACAGCTCTGAGAAGGATAAAATGAATAAAACGGGTAGCTCACTCATGTAAAAAGGAAGAGTTGGGAAAGATCTCTCTCTCTCTCTCTCTCCCTCACCCCCCCCCCCCCCCCACCACCACCAATGATCCTGCTCTGCTAGTATATAACGGAACAAACCTTCCCCCCCCCCCACCCCTCCCTCCCCAATCAGAGTCCCTTTAAGCATGCGAGGATAAAAAATAGATTTCATAAGACCCAATGTGCTAGCTGATATCAAAACAATTTATGTTATCGTCTATTAAGCCCTTCAGTAAAAAAGTATAGGGACCTAATTAGGTCCCGTTTTGAGGTGGTGGTGGGTGGAATCGATGGATTAGCCAAGCTCTTATCCGCCGAATCCGTAGAGGGTACGACCCTGGCGCTTCAGAGCGTACACCACGTCCATGGCAGTGACGGTCTTCCTCTTGGCGTGTTCCGTGTAGGTTACAGCATCACGGATGACGTTCTCGAGGAACACCTTCAGGACGCCACGGGTCTCTTCGTAGATGAGACCCGAAATACGCTTCACGCCGCCACGACGAGCTAAGCGACGAATAGCGGGCTTGGTGATGCCCTGGATGTTGTCACGTAGCACCTTACGATGACGCTTGGCGCCACCCTTTCCGAGTCCCTTGCCTCCCTTGCCGCGTCCAGTCATGGTGTTGAAGTTGTGTGAATAATAATAAAATTTCGGCACGATTTCCCCAGACTATATCCCGTCAAGCGGACGTACTTGTAGCATGGCAACTCCTAACTCCTGCCTGTCCTTACTTTATGCTTGTACTCGAGCAGAAACACGGCTTTCTCACAACGCTTTCAAAACTGCAGTTGCCTACTCGTCTGTTTCACGTCTCTGTGAAATGACTTTTGCACAAATCCAAAAAATAGAGCAAAATCAGCGATAATAGTGTTTGAGGTGAGCTGCCTGTTGGCTGCAGCCAGAGGAAGGAGGGGAGGGGCAACGGGGTGACGTAGGCGAGTCGAGCAGCCAATGGCGCTCGAGCAAGCGCCTCGAGACGGCGTATATAAGCAAAAATTTTTCGGCGCCGGCCATCACAAACCACAGTTGTTCACCATGGCTCGCACCAAGCAGACTGCTCGCAAGTCCACGGGAGGCAAGGCTCCTCGTAAGCAGCTGGCCACCAAGGCAGCACGCAAGTCTGCTCCTGCCACAGGGGGCGTGAAGAAGCCTCACCGTTACAGGCCCGGAACGGTCGCCCTGCGTGAGATCCGTCGTTACCAGAAGAGCACAGAGTTGCTCATCAGGAAACTTCCCTTCCAGCGTCTGGTGCGCGAGATTGCCCAGGACTTCAAGACCGATCTTCGCTTCCAGTCGTCTGCCGTCATGGCTTTACAGGAGGCATCCGAGGCTTACCTGGTCGGTCTCTTCGAGGACACTAACCTCTGTGCCATCCACGCCAAGCGTGTCACCATCATGCCAAAGGACATTCAGCTTGCTCGCCGTATCCGTGGAGAGCGTGCATAAGCTAAAACGACCACCCTAGTATACACCAAACTCGGCCCTTCTCAGGGCCAAAATATCCTTCTAAGGAGATTTCAGACATTCCTAGCATCAGTCATATGAATTAACCTTCATCTATACATATAATAAATAAATAAATACAATAATTTAGGTGTCATACATACACTGTACACGTGATATCAATAAATCAAGTCATTTGTAGTACAACCTGTCCTCTTACAAACAAAATGCCGTCGCTTTTCATTCTTATGCACTGCCAAGGATCCTTCCCCCCCCCCCCCCCCTCCAAAAAAAAAAAAAAAAAATTGTCATACTGTACTAGAAATAAAAGCAGCTTGTATAAGTGACATACTGTCCTGTCCTGTTTTATTCTGTTTTTGGTCCTCTGGCTTAATCTGTTAAGTTAGGAGATGACATTTTAAATTAACCGTTTTCTTGACATTTTCAAACCTTAAGAGGGTGGCCTGCATAGTAATCCTAATGTGGAACATAACAATGAATCTCTAATCTCTAGAAAAAAGATACCGAGTGTTTATATGTGTGTTGAGAGAGAGAGAGAGAGAGAGAGAGAGAGAGAGAGAGAGAGAGAGAGAGAGAGAGAGAGAGAGAGAGAGAGAGAGAGAGAGAGAGAGAGAGAGAGAGAGAGACATGCAGAGACAGAGACAGAGACAGACAGACAGACAGACAGACAGACAGACAGACAGACAGACAGACAGACAGACAGACAGACAGACAGAGACTGAGAGAGAGAAACACACACAGACAGTTTCATAAATATTCTCATTTTATAGCTATTTGCTTTCAGTGACAGAGGTTTTTGTTATAATAGTATTGGTGTCTAACACTCACAATCTCTTTAGAAATTAAAGTGTGGCTCCAATGGAGCCGAGTTTGTTGGTTTGAGGCCAAGCCACCACCACAGGGCAGTAAGTAAGCCGTTTACTTGGAGGAGGTGTACTTGGTGACGGCCTTAGTGCCCTCAGAGACGGCGTGCTTGGCCAGTTCTCCGGGCAACAGGAGCCTTACAGCCGTCTGGATCTCCCGACTGGTAATGGTGGAACGCTTGTTGTAGTGGGCCAGGCGAGAAGCCTCGGCGGCGATGCGCTCGAAGATGTCGTTCACGAACGAGTTCATGATCGACATGGCTTTGGAAGAGATACCAGTGTCGGGGTGGACCTGCTTCAGCACTTTGTAGATGTAGATGCTGTAGCTCTCCTTCCTCCTGCGCTTCTTTTTCTTATCGCCCTTGGCAATGGCCTTCTGGGCCTTTCCGGCCTTCTTGGCAGCCTTTCCAGATGCCTTGGGTGGCATGATGATGCTCGTGCTGGCTGGCGTTGCGATACAATAATGAACTTTTGCGCGAGTCGAGCTTTCCTTTTATATCCCGCTCGCGACTCAGCTCAGAGCGGGTCGCGTGGCGGAGCGCGCTGATTGGTCAGTGGCGGACTCCCTTGATCCTGAGCGGGGTATATAACACGAAGCTCGATCTGCGGGCCGGCATAAAACACCACAAACCCACAACAGCAGCAGCAATGTCAGGACGCGGCAAGGGAGGCAAAGTGAAGGGCAAGTCAAAGTCTCGCTCCAGCAGGGCCGGACTTCAGTTCCCCGTGGGCAGAATTCACCGTCTGCTGCGTAAAGGCAACTACGCCGAACGCGTCGGTGCTGGCGCTCCTGTCTACCTGGCAGCCGTCATGGAATACCTCGCTGCCGAAGTTCTGGAGCTCGCCGGTAACGCCGCACGTGACAACAAGAAGACCCGTATCATCCCACGTCACTTGCAGTTGGCCATCCGCAACGACGAAGAACTCAACAAACTTCTGTCTGGCGTAACCATTGCACAGGGAGGTGTTCTTCCAAACATTCAGGCAGTTCTTTTGCCAAAGAAGACAGAGAAGAAGTAAGCACTTCTGCCACCCACCACGACAAATACCATAACCAGGCTCCATCCGGAGCCACACACACTTTAATAGAGAGATTCAAGTAGACAATCAACTTTCAAACATTAATAATAACATTTATATTGATTTCATGTGAAATGTGTACATAACAAACAAACAAAACAAAATTATAGGGGATATTCAGCATCACTTGGAATATTAACCAATCATATAAATCCAATATATATTTTATATTTTACTTTAAGCGAGGAATTCATATTCTATCAATTTTTAATCATACAAATGAACAAAAGCAATTCTTCACTAGACGTAATGAATGAATAAATGATCAAGGTTTTAATGTGTTTCATGAATATATATATATATATATATATATATATATATATATATATATATATATAATATAATATATTATAATACTTGTGAACCAGAATATGTTTGAGCAGCAGCGATCGTGCCATTGGCCGAAGTGCAACAATTCAAATAATTTAAAGGGCCTGCTCGGGTATATAAGAGAGGCTGGGAGACTGGGGCCGGTGGTGGGTGATGGGTGATGAGTGATGGTGTGGTGTGGTGTGGTGTTGTTAAGAGTTGATTTACGGCCAGCCAGCCAGCTGCAGCCAAGGCAGGGCAGGGCAAGGCAAGGCAAGGCAAGGCAAGGCAATAACAGGACAGGACAGGCAAGGCAAGGCAAGGCAAGGCAAGGCAAGCAGGCGGGCGGGCGGGCGGGCGGGCGGGCAGCCAGCCAGCCAGCCAGCCACTCCCACTTTGTATTTATATGCATTCAATTTATATTCAAACATTATATATGTTAAGGGCCTAGTTTTAGTGTTTATTTTAAAAATGACAAACATCGAGTCGTTTTACCAGTCCTTTAGCGTTAACGGTGATGCATTTTAAAACTGAACAGAAATCACCTTTTCTGGATATATCAAATATCGAATCCGCTTAATGTGCCTACAATTCAATCATTCAAAAAATACATAATTTACATCATGCCTTTTCATAGAACAGACAATAAGATTTGAGACAATAAGAACTTTAGTTTTATAACTAAAGTTGCACAATTATACCAACTCTATGGTGGCTGGGTGGTAAGGTGTGTGGCTGGTGTTTTGGAAGTCGCGAGTTCAAACGACCCAATGGGAGTACTTTTTTTTTTTTTTATGCCATACAATCTTCCTAGTACTATTATGTAGGTGTGTGTGTGTGTGTTTTTATTCATTCTTTGGTTTTATAGATGACATACATATTGACTCCTTTTACCGGTCCTTAATTAGGCTCTGGGGAAGCAATGGTGGTGGTGGTGGTGCATTTAAAACTAAACCAAAAATCACCAGTTCTGGACGCGTCAAATATCATATCCGCTTAATGTGTCTACAACCTAATTACTTAAAACTACACTATTTAATTCATTCATATCATGTGCATATTGGTCATTATGCTCATACAACCGACATAACAATTTATTTTCATTATTAGAATCATACATTTCATCAAGTAATACAGATACAAAGAGATTTTCTTTCTGAGAAGACCGTTAGTATTGGCTGGCTGGCAGGCAGGCAGGCATTTGAGGGTTATTATTTCGCCTGTTGATTGGGGGGAGGGTTGATGTGTTAGGGGGTTTTCGGTTAGGTGTGGTGGTGGTGATTGGTGGTGATTGGTGGTGGTGGTGATTGGTGGTGAGTAGTGGTGGTGGTGGTGGTGGTGGTGGTGGTAGTGGTGGTAGTAGGTGGGAGGGGGGGGGGGGAAGGGGAATGATGGTCTGTGGATTCCTTCTCCGTACCCCCTTACATATAAGCAAAAACATGCCTTCCTGTGGGTATAGAAACATTAACACAAATTATATCAGTAACTGATATTGTAGCCTTTTAAACAGAAAAGATTTGTACATACAAATACTTTTAAATTATCATTTATTTGTGGAAATGGCATTTACGTCATTAAATTGATACCTCAGCATCAAGTGTCCTGCAGTGGTCCAGTGGTAAAGTGTATATAAGTGATGCGTATTCTTGGAGTTGCGAGTTCAAACCCGGATTAAGCTATATATATATATATATATATATATATATAATATATATATATATATATATATATATATATATATATATATATATATATATATATATATATATATTTTGTTTTGTTTTGGTTGTTTGTTTTTGTATAAAGCCTCACACACTATATTAAGCGAGTTTGTTTTAAACATGACATACATATTAATTCATTTTACCAGGCCTTATTCCACACAACTCCGTGAATTTCCCGTGGAGCCAGCCAGCCAGCCAGCCAGCCATTCAAACAAAAACAAACGAAACAAAACAAAACAAAACAAAAAACATTATTGCCAACAGCATTTGGTGTTCCCAGGCGGTCACCCATCCAAGTACTAACCAAACCCAACGTTGCTTAACTTCGCTGATCGGACGAGAAGCGGTGTTCTCAACGTGGTATGGCCGTTGGCATGAGACTGCCTACACATTGTGGCTAATAACCAACTCTTTTTAGTCATCACGGCAGGATACGGACCTTCTTGTGGTGTCTTAATGGTAATTGTATCCTAACATATTTTTGTCTCCTTGGCATGGATATTTAACATCGTTTATTCAGTCTTGGGTTTATGTTCTTTCGCCATTTACAGACATTTTACATCTACCTACTTCCTCAGCCTACCCTGCCAATTTCTAATGAATTTGTGGATTTTCTTTTGTAATACATACATGTGTGTGCTCATCTGCTCTTCAGTTTTTATGATATTTGTCTCATCTGTCCTGCTTTATGATACTTTTACAAAGAACATGAACAAATGCTTCTATTTTAGAGAAGATATGGGATCCAGGTTTCGGAGCCGTAAAACCAACCGTCGTGATTGGTGGACGAGTTGCCAGGTTGCAGCTTCTGTACCGTGCCGGCACATAAATAGGTTCGGCTCAAGCGGCGGCAGCATCATTCCCCCGTGACTGTCTGAGCGTCTCTCATCACCTTGGTTATCTCATCATCATCATGGTAGAAGCAAAGCCTACCAAGAAGGCTGCGGCTGCTGCTGCTGTGGTGGCCACCACCAGGAAACCTCGCGTCCAGGTTGCTCACCCGAAAACTAGTCAAATGGTTCTAGCCGCGGTCGCAGCACTCAAAGACCGTAAGGGCTCGTCTCTACAAGCAATCAAGAAGTACGTTGTTGCCAACAACAAAGTCGAGGCTGCCAAGATCGCCATTTACATCCGAAGATTTCTCAAGAAAGCAGTGGCTGACGGCATTCTTGTTCAGACCAAGGGAAGTGGAGCTAGTGGATCATTCAAGCTGGCCGTAGCAGAGAAGAGGGCCGTTCTAACTCCCAAGAAAGCCACCACAACCAAGAAACCATCTACAGCAGCAAAGAAGGCCGTGGTAACTCCCAAGAAAGCCGCCACAAGCAACAAACCACCTACAGCCTTGAAAAAGAAGCAGCAGCAGCAGCAGCAGCAGCTTGTTGTTGGGAACAAAAAGCCCAAAATAAAGAGAGCTTCAAAATCTCCCAAACCACCCAAGGCAAAGAAAGCTGTCAAGAAAACAACAAAGGCAAAATAAACGACGACATGCAAGCAGCATGAATACACATGACAATAAACATCCAGGCCTCCCCCCTCAGTGGAGGGGCCTCATATGATTCCAAAAAGAGTTTAGTTTTGTAGACAAATAAATCATTACTTTTGGGGTAGATTTACTCTGTATATTATATATATATATATATATATATATATATATATATATATATATATATATATATATATATATATATATATATATATATATACACATATACATGGGTGAGGTGATATGGTACCAAAGTTTTGGGTGAGGTGATTGACATTTACACAAGATAAAACACGAACCAATGGGAATAAAAACATAAGAATGGAAGTAACTGCAGAAGGCCTATTGGCCCATAACACAAGCACTTCCTCTTGATGCTTCTATATTGGTTCGGAGTCTTGAAGCTATAATATATATATATATATATATATATATATATATATATATATATATATATATATATATATATATATGCACACAAAACTAAATAGTCTTGTTAGACAAATTGCCCCTATTAGAGGCAAGTTGACTAACAAGCCGAATGACTGCAATTGTTTTGAATTTGAGTTAAATCTAACATAGAAATGTAATCAAACCTAACCTAACCTATGCTAACCCAAGCTAAGCTAACCTAACCTAACCTAAGCTAACCCAAGCTAAGCTAAGCTAACCTAACCTAACCTAAGCTAAGCTAACCTAACCTAACCTAACCCAGCAATTCATGATCTTAATATAATACTGTTAATTGGATAAACCAATTTGGAAAGAAATGTTCGAAAATAACAAAATTCACTGTGCTTGTTAGGAAAATTGGGCCTTGCATACTTGTCCCAATAGTGTGGTTCTCGCTTTTAGGTACGACATAAACGTATACCTAAGTTGAGAGAGAAAAAGATTCGCACTCAAACATGCATATCGATTGCCAGTCCTGAATTCTGGGTAGATATTCGTGTCCTCCCTTTTCATTTACCATCATTTGGATACTATCAAAACAGCTCTGAGAAGGATAAAATGAATAAAACGGGTAGCTCACTCATGTAAAAAGGAAGAGTTGGGAAAGATCTCTCTCTCTCTCTCTCTCCCTCACCCCCCCCCCCCCCCCCCACCACCACCAATGATCCTGCTCTGCTAGTATATAACGGAACAAACCTTCCCCCCCCCCCCACCCCTCCCTCCCCAATCAGAGTCCCTTTAAGCATGCGAGGATAAAAAATAGATTTCATAAGACCCAATGTGCTAGCTGATATCAAAACAATTTATGTTATCGTCTATTAAGCCCTTCAGTAAAAAAGTATAGGGACCTAATTAGGTCCCGTTTTGAGGTGGTGGTGGGTGGAATCGATGGATTAGCCAAGCTCTTATCCGCCGAATCCGTAGAGGGTACGACCCTGGCGCTTCAGAGCGTACACCACGTCCATGGCAGTGACGGTCTTCCTCTTGGCGTGTTCCGTGTAGGTTACAGCATCACGGATGACGTTCTCGAGGAACACCTTCAGGACGCCACGGGTCTCTTCGTAGATGAGACCCGAAATACGCTTCACGCCGCCACGACGAGCTAAGCGACGAATAGCGGGCTTGGTGATGCCCTGGATGTTGTCACGTAGCACCTTACGATGACGCTTGGCGCCACCCTTTCCGAGTCCCTTGCCTCCCTTGCCGCGTCCAGTCATGGTGTTGAAGTTGTGTGAATAATAATAAAATTTCGGAAGAATCAGAATCAGAATAATACAGGAGAAGATGCCCATAGGGGCGAGCTTGGAAGTGGGGACAGAAGAAGATAAGGGGGGGTGAGAGGAAGAAGATTTGTAAGAGAAAAAGTGCCAGGGCTAAACCCAGCTGCGTGTCGTTAGGTTGCGGCTTTCGAGGCAGGGACTCAGTCGGGTGTTTTCAGTGACAACATCGGGACATCACAAACTCACAACATCACAGTGATTGGCTCAAGAGCGTCAGGGCTGAACTTTTTTACGGATTGTTTGTGCTGGTTGTTGAGAGCTGAATATGTAATGATAGTGGATGCTGGGTGTTGAGAGCTAAAGTTTAACGAAATACAGAGTTAGGAAGAGGATCATGGATGGTAGAGAAGAGGTCATGATTGTTTCGTGGTAGTCTGAGAGTGTGTAGGAGAAAATCAATGTGTTGTTCATGATGAGTGAGTAGTCTATCGATTTGTTTGTCTGATAGAGTTTTCCAGTAGGTATTTAGGGCAGGAATGTTAGTACTTTCATGGAGACTTTGACTGGTATTTAACTCTTGCCATCGGGTGTTGAGTACCCATCTTAGTGCTCTGTTCTGTATTCTTTGAAGTTTTATTTTGTTAGTGCGTGCAGATAGAGAAAGAGCTAGTGGAGCGTATGTTAGGAGAGGTCTAATAAGTGCTTTGTAAAGGTGCATTTTTGTGTCAGGTTTTGCAAATCTAAGTCTGTATAGTTTCTTCATGGCTTGAAGAGCTATTGCATGTTTCTGTGTTATGTGTGTGTGAAAGAGTAGTTGTCGATCAAATGTGAGTCCCAGGACTGTGGAGGAGGGAGATACAGAGATATAAGTAGGATTTTGAGTGTATGAATAGAGTTTGAGAGGAATTGGGCGAATAGTTCTTTTACAGAAAAAGTAGGTGATTTTAGATTTGCTGGAGTTGGTTTTTATACGCCATTTGTACTCCCACTCAGTGACAACATCAAGTTCTGTTTGTGCTCTGTTTGTTAGTGTATCAATGGTGTTGCTGGTGACAAGGTGAGAGACATCATCAGCATAACATATGGTTAATGAAGTGTGATGAACAGGGTCAGGAATGTCGTTTATGTATAGGATGTAGAGTGTTGGGGCAAGAACAGAGCCTTGGGGAACACCGGCGTGTAAGTTGAAGTAGTCAGAGTGTTGTTGGAGGAACTTAATTCTCATTGTCCTATCGTCTAAGTAGTTCGAAAGAAGTTTGGTGGTGATAAGAGGAAGATTAAAGTTGTTGCATAGTTTGAATTTTAAGCCGTCATGCCAAACAGTGTCAAAGGCCTTCTCAACGTCCTTAGTGATGAGTGCAGTCTTAAGTCTTTGGTGCTGATTGATACTGAGGTAGTTAGTCATGATGTTTAAGGCGTCGTGAGTGGACCGGTGAGGCCGAAATCCAAACTGTTTGTTAGTGAGTAAGTCATTGTGTTCAAGGTGGGTTCTAAGTCTCTGGTTGATCAGCCTTTCAAAGACTTTGCCAAGTGTCTCTAGAAGGCTGATGGGTCTATAGTTCTTTGGGTCAGTGTGGGGTTTCCCAGGTTTTGGAATAAGAACGGCTGTGGCAGACTTAAAGTTGAGTGGAAAGTATCCAGAGGCAAGGGAGGCGTTGAATAGGTTAGTGATAGCAGTAATGATAGAAGCAGGGAGTTGTCTAAGAAGGATATGTCCAATGCCAGACGCACCAGGGGCTCTACGACGAGTGCCCATGAGAGCTGTCTTGACATCAGCTAGAGTTAGGGGAGTCTGTAGTTCAGTGTTTGAATTGAGATTTTCAAGGTGAATGAGGTCGTCTGGTGTAGTTGCTTGTCTATTTTGGTGTATCCAGTCTTCGACTATTTCAATGTTGGGGCGTGCAAATGGTTCAGGAGGATGAGGGTGAAAGATTTGTTCCCAGTGGTGTTTAAAAATGTTGAGAACTGCTTCAGGATCAGTGATTTTGTTGTTATTATGTAGAAGGTATTTAAACGGTGTGTGAGTTGATCCTTGTAATCGTTTGATTCGTTTCCAGAATTCTTGAGGTGTCAGTTTTCTGTATTGTTCTGCTTGTTCTATAAGGTGTTTCCAATGTTTTGTGTGATCTTCATCTAGGCTGTTAAGGATATGGTTTTTTAATGCTGTTAGGTCCCATAGTATTTGTCCATGACGATGTATGTTTTGTAAGAATCTAGTGTGATAGCAAGCTAAGAGGCGTTTGGAGCGAATGGAGGGGGTGAAAGTGAAATGTGGTTTGTGTGCTGTTTTAGGAATGGAGATGTTTGCTGCATGAATGATGGTGTCTTGTATGTTGCGTGCTTGTGTGTCGATGTCAGTGTGATGTTTGTCATTGTATTCATAAGTGAGATCAGTGTCATCAATGTGTTGTTTGAACATGTCCCAGTTTGCCCTATGGTATGAGAATTGAGGAGTGCTGGGGATGAGAATAGGATTTGTGGAGACTGTGAGAATTAAGGGAATATGATCAGAGCCCGTAATGGGCCCTGGTGAAATGAAGTGTTGCAAGTTGCTGCCGTGTCTGTTGGTGAATATGAGATCAGGCCGGCCAGAACCTGTATGTGTGAAACAAGTGGGGAAATCAGGGCCAAGAAAGAATAGATGTTTTTGGGTGTATATTTGGTGAAGCTGTCTGCCATGCTGATTTGTGGTATTGTGGTGGAATGTAGGGTGTTGTGCATTGAGGTCTGCAAGCAGAAAAACAGGCAAGTGAGAGTTGTTGAAGAGAGTTATGAAATCTTGCATGGGAATGTCGGTGTTAGGACGGGTGTAGGTTGTGCAGATGATGAGAGACCCCATTTGTGTATGAACTTTAATGGCTAGGAAATGTTTGTGAAGCCAATGAGTGTGTAAGAGTTCGTGTTTGTATGAAGAACGGATGAGTATTGCAACTCCTTCATGTGCTTCATCTGGTGACTGGTAAGAGGTGTAGCCATAATGTTTGATTTTATATGAGTTCGTGATGTATGTGCTATTTAATAATAGCACATCAGGTCTCTCGATCTCAATAAAATCTGACACCATGTGTCTAATGTTGAAATATGCCCGCACATTAAACTGTATGATCTTTATGAATTTTTAGGTTTTGATGGGGTGCTGGTGGGGTTTTGTGCATGTACAAGAGCATGAGGGTTGCGTGATTCAATGAGTTGGGCAGTTATTGAGGAGGGTGCATCTTGGAGGATGGTGGTAGGAATTGTAGGATATTTACAGCGGGAGGTGGGAGTAAGACAACGGGTTGCTGAACGGGCTCGGGACGAGACAAGATGAGTTACAGAAGAAATGACTGAAGTTGTTGGGGGATGGAGGGAGACAGAAGGCTTGTTGACAGGGACCGGGTGAGAGGTATCAGAGGTTGTAGTGTTAGTAGTCAGATTGGAAGTGGAGAGGACAATGTTGGGAGAAGAGGTTGAAAGTGCCTTTGACATGGATGCTTCAGTTTGGGATAGTCCGGGATGTGCTGTTTGGTCAGTGGCACCGTTTTCTGTAGCAGTCAGGAGTGGGTTGGTAGGAGATTGTGGGGGAACTGTAGTATTTTCTTCAGCTGAAGTCATGGTGTTTTGTGGAGTGAGGACTGTAGGCGAGAATGGAGCAGAGCGCAATAGTTGAGTAGGAGGAACAGAGATACTAGGAAGGCCGTTATGAGTGAGAAAGATTGGAAGATAGTCAGCAAAGTCACGGCCATCGTCCTTGGCCTTCAAGTAAGCAGCTTGTACACAGGCAGTGACTCGTTCATATGCAAGGTTCTGAAGAGGAGAATAAGGTGGAGGTGGTGGGTGAGGGAAGAGAGGTGGAGAGGACTGAGTTTGTTGTGCAGTATTATGATGATGTTGCTGGTGAGGTGAAGCATTAAGGACACTGGCATAGGACATTGATGTGGCTGATGCTGTTTGGTGATGAGATAAATTATGGGAGGTTGAAGAAGAGGAATGAGGGTGTGCTTGAGTGCGAGGTTGGTTATTGCGAAGAGATTTTAGGGTTTGCTTTCTCAATGGGCAAGATTTGTCAACTGCTGAATGACCTCCTTGGCAATTGATGCATTTTAAAGTGTTGGCAGAGCACTGAGTGTAAAAATGGCCTTCTACAGAACATTTTGAACAAATTTGTGGGCTTTTACATTTCCGGGTTTCATGACTGTATTTGTAGCATTTAAAGCATTGCAGCAAAGGAAGATAGTCAACTGGACTAATGAGATAGGGAGGAGTGCTGGTGTGGAGGATTTTAATTCCATGGTGCAAGAGTTTTTGAGCTTCTGTAGGGGAGGAACATTGGATCTTGAGGTGTTTTGTATTGGGCACTGGGTATATCTCCATTACAGTAATAGCATTCCTGTGAGAGATGTCTTGAGAGAGATTGATAGTAGTAGGTGCTGAAAGGACAGAGCTGTCGACATTTCTTACAAGTACAGAGCATTTAGTTTTTTGTTCAATAGTGAGAACAGGAGTAAGTGAAGCTTGTGTGAGTTTTCTGAAAGTAGGTTCCTTGAAACAGGCAAAAAGGTCGTCTTCAGAGGCAATGAGAAATTTGATGGTGTTTGTGTTGGCATGTTTTATATGGTTAGTGGCTGGTGTGCCAGTGGCATTGTAAAAGGTAGTGATGCAGTCAACTGTGTCTATGGGTGTATTCCCAGTGTAGGTCATCCGTAGACAGTGAGCCATTGTGACTCACTGTCTACTGACAGTCCCGTGTCTTGTGCCAATCACTGCGATTCCATTAGCTCAGTGGGGGGGTCAGTGTGCTCGTGAGCTGTGGGTTGGAGCTCGGTTGTCAGAGGCGTAATTCCGGGTTCCTAGCAGGCTAATTGAACCCGGTTCGGCACAAATACAAAGTATTCGTGAGTCCTGAAGGTGTTACTCAAGGGCAACCCCCACTGCTAGTTGACTCGCACTATCACGAGGTTCTAGCAGTGGATCGGCATAGCAAACAAGCCAGGCAGGGAGACACAGGGCGCAAGCACGTGCTGTGACCCCACCTGGGAGGAAAGGACGAATACCCCACTGCACTTTCACCGCACAGGGGGTAGGTCCCGGCCTGAAGAGGAAGAAATGTTTAGCAGAGGAGAGAAAGAGTGCTATGCACGGCAATACACATTACGTAAGTTAGGCCATCCAGCTGTCCCTGGTTTTATTCAGGGTGGCAGTACGGGTTGGCCCACTAGGGTAATGTATCTTTGCACGTTATATCACTGATAGAGCTGTAACATAAACCGTGAACACGCCGAGAGGAAGAGCCGTCGTTGCCTGAAAAAGAGGTGTGTGCCAGTTTGCCTGGGTGTTGCCTTGGATGGAAGATGGCTGTGATAAGGATGTGGCCCCAGGTAGGGTTACCACGAGAGTATGCTCGTCTGGGCCGACCAAGCGGCCCTGACCTTGCAAGTTAGCAACAGGTGCTACTAGCGCTCTGCATCTCTGGCTGTTGTTAAATCGATGCTGTTGGATCACTGTGGTGGTTGTGATGTCAGATGCCTCAAAACGGTGGTCCCATGTAACTGCAATAATGCAGAGGCAGGTGGTTGCAGGTGCGGGGGCGCTCAAACAGCGTATCGCCTAGATCTCACTGCGAGCGCGACGTGCTGCTGCTTCCGTTGCCAATGAAATTTCGGCACGATTTCCCCAGACTATATCCCGTCAAGCGGACGTACTTGTAGCATGGCAACTCCTAACTCCTGCCTGTCCTTACTTTATGCTTGTACTCGAGCAGAAACACGGCTTTCTCACAACGCTTTCAAAACTGCAGTTGCCTACTCGTCTGTTTCACGTCTCTGTGAAATGACTTTTGCACAAATCCAAAAAATAGAGCAAAATCAGCGATAATAGTGTTTGAGGTGAGCTGCCTGTTGGCTGCAGCCAGAGGAAGGAGGGGAGGGGCAACGGGGTGACGTAGGCGAGTCGAGCAGCCAATGGCGCTCGAGCAAGCGCCTCGAGACGGCGTATATAAGCAAAAATTTTTCGGCGCCGGCCATCACAAACCACAGTTGTTCACCATGGCTCGCACCAAGCAGACTGCTCGCAAGTCCACGGGAGGCAAGGCTCCTCGTAAGCAGCTGGCCACCAAGGCAGCACGCAAGTCTGCTCCTGCCACAGGGGGCGTGAAGAAGCCTCACCGTTACAGGCCCGGAACGGTCGCCCTGCGTGAGATCCGTCGTTACCAGAAGAGCACAGAGTTGCTCATCAGGAAACTTCCCTTCCAGCGTCTGGTGCGCGAGATTGCCCAGGACTTCAAGACCGATCTTCGCTTCCAGTCGTCTGCCGTCATGGCTTTACAGGAGGCATCCGAGGCTTACCTGGTCGGTCTCTTCGAGGACACTAACCTCTGTGCCATCCACGCCAAGCGTGTCACCATCATGCCAAAGGACATTCAGCTTGCTCGCCGTATCCGTGGAGAGCGTGCATAAGCTAAAACGACCACCCTAGTATACACCAAACTCGGCCCTTCTCAGGGCCAAAATATCCTTCTAAGGAGATTTCAGACATTCCTAGCATCAGTCATATGAATTAACCTTCATCTATACATATAATAAATAAATAAATACAATAATTTAGGTGTCATACATACACTGTACACGTGATATCAATAAATCAAGTCATTTGTAGTACAACCTGTCCTCTTACAAACAAAATGCCGTCGCTTTTCATTCTTATGCACTGCCAAGGATCCTTCCCCCCCCCCCCCCCTCCAAAAAAAAAAAAAAAAAATTGTCATACTGTACTAGAAATAAAAGCAGCTTGTATAAGTGACATACTGTCCTGTCCTGTTTTATTCTGTTTTTGGTCCTCTGGCTTAATCTGTTAAGTTAGGAGATGACATTTTAAATTAACCGTTTTCTTGACATTTTCAAACCTTAAGAGGGTGGCCTGCATAGTAATCCTAATGTGGAACATAACAATGAATCTCTAATCTCTAGAAAAAAGATACCGAGTGTTTATATGTGTGTTGAGAGAGAGAGAGAGAGAGAGAGAGAGAGAGAGAGAGAGAGAGAGAGAGAGAGAGAGAGAGAGAGAGAGAGAGAGAGAGAGAGAGAGAGAGAGAGACATGCAGAGACAGAGACAGAGACAGACAGACAGACAGACAGACAGACAGACAGACAGACAGACAGACAGACAGACAGACAGACAGAGACTGAGAGAGAGAAACACACACAGACAGTTTCATAAATATTCTCATTTTATAGCTATTTGCTTTCAGTGACAGAGGTTTTTGTTATAATAGTATTGGTGTCTAACACTCACAATCTCTTTAGAAATTAAAGTGTGGCTCCAATGGAGCCGAGTTTGTTGGTTTGAGGCCAAGCCACCACCACAGGGCAGTAAGTAAGCCGTTTACTTGGAGGAGGTGTACTTGGTGACGGCCTTAGTGCCCTCAGAGACGGCGTGCTTGGCCAGTTCTCCGGGCAACAGGAGCCTTACAGCCGTCTGGATCTCCCGACTGGTAATGGTGGAACGCTTGTTGTAGTGGGCCAGGCGAGAAGCCTCGGCGGCGATGCGCTCGAAGATGTCGTTCACGAACGAGTTCATGATCGACATGGCTTTGGAAGAGATACCAGTGTCGGGGTGGACCTGCTTCAGCACTTTGTAGATGTAGATGCTGTAGCTCTCCTTCCTCCTGCGCTTCTTTTTCTTATCGCCCTTGGCAATGGCCTTCTGGGCCTTTCCGGCCTTCTTGGCAGCCTTTCCAGATGCCTTGGGTGGCATGATGATGCTCGTGCTGGCTGGCGTTGCGATACAATAATGAACTTTTGCGCGAGTCGAGCTTTCCTTTTATATCCCGCTCGCGACTCAGCTCAGAGCGGGTCGCGTGGCGGAGCGCGCTGATTGGTCAGTGGCGGACTCCCTTGATCCTGAGCGGGGTATATAACACGAAGCTCGATCTGCGGGCCGGCATAAAACACCACAAACCCACAACAGCAGCAGCAATGTCAGGACGCGGCAAGGGAGGCAAAGTGAAGGGCAAGTCAAAGTCTCGCTCCAGCAGGGCCGGACTTCAGTTCCCCGTGGGCAGAATTCACCGTCTGCTGCGTAAAGGCAACTACGCCGAACGCGTCGGTGCTGGCGCTCCTGTCTACCTGGCAGCCGTCATGGAATACCTCGCTGCCGAAGTTCTGGAGCTCGCCGGTAACGCCGCACGTGACAACAAGAAGACCCGTATCATCCCACGTCACTTGCAGTTGGCCATCCGCAACGACGAAGAACTCAACAAACTTCTGTCTGGCGTAACCATTGCACAGGGAGGTGTTCTTCCAAACATTCAGGCAGTTCTTTTGCCAAAGAAGACAGAGAAGAAGTAAGCACTTCTGCCACCCACCACGACAAATACCATAACCAGGCTCCATCCGGAGCCACACACACTTTAATAGAGAGATTCAAGTAGACAATCAACTTTCAAACATTAATAATAACATTTATATTGATTTCATGTGAAATGTGTACATAACAAACAAACAAAACAAAATTATAGGGGATATTCAGCATCACTTGGAATATTAACCAATCATATAAATCCAATATATATTTTATATTTTACTTTAAGCGAGGAATTCATATTCTATCAATTTTTAATCATACAAATGAACAAAAGCAATTCTTCACTAGACGTAATGAATGAATAAATGATCAAGGTTTTAATGTGTTTCATGAATATATATATATATATATATATATATATATATATATATATATATATATATAATATAATATATTATAATACTTGTGAACCAGAATATGTTTGAGCAGCAGCGATCGTGCCATTGGCCGAAGTGCAACAATTCAAATAATTTAAAGGGCCTGCTCGGGTATATAAGAGAGGCTGGGAGACTGGGGCCGGTGGTGATGGGTGATGAGTGATGGTGTGGTGTGGTGTGGTGTTGTTAAGAGTTGATTTACGGCCAGCCAGCCAGCTGCAGCCAAGGCAGGGCAGGGCAAGGCAAGGCAAGGCAAGGCAAGGCAATAACAGGACAGGACAGGCAAGGCAAGGCAAGGCAAGGCAAGGCAAGCAGGCGGGCGGGCGGGCGGGCGGGCGGGCAGCCAGCCAGCCAGCCAGCCACTCCCACTTTGTATTTATATGCATTCAATTTATATTCAAACATTATATATGTTAAGGGCCTAGTTTTAGTGTTTATTTTAAAAATGACAAACATCGAGTCGTTTTACCAGTCCTTTAGCGTTAACGGTGATGCATTTTAAAACTGAACAGAAATCACCTTTTCTGGATATATCAAATATCGAATCCGCTTAATGTGCCTACAATTCAATCATTCAAAAAATACATAATTTACATCATGCCTTTTCATAGAACAGACAATAAGATTTGAGACAATAAGAACTTTAGTTTTATAACTAAAGTTGCACAATTATACCAACTCTATGGTGGCTGGGTGGTAAGGTGTGTGGCTGGTGTTTTGGAAGTCGCGAGTTCAAACGACCCAATGGGAGTACTTTTTTTTTTTTTTATGCCATACAATCTTCCTAGTACTATTATGTAGGTGTGTGTGTGTGTGTTTTTATTCATTCTTTGGTTTTATAGATGACATACATATTGACTCCTTTTACCGGTCCTTAATTAGGCTCTGGGGAAGCAATGGTGGTGGTGGTGGTGCATTTAAAACTAAACCAAAAATCACCAGTTCTGGACGCGTCAAATATCATATCCGCTTAATGTGTCTACAACCTAATTACTTAAAACTACACTATTTAATTCATTCATATCATGTGCATATTGGTCATTATGCTCATACAACCGACATAACAATTTATTTTCATTATTAGAATCATACATTTCATCAAGTAATACAGATACAAAGAGATTTTCTTTCTGAGAAGACCGTTAGTATTGGCTGGCTGGCAGGCAGGCAGGCATTTGAGGGTTATTATTTCGCCTGTTGATTGGGGGGAGGGTTGATGTGTTAGGGGGTTTTCGGTTAGGTGTGGTGGTGGTGATTGGTGGTGATTGGTGGTGGTGGTGATTGGTGGTGAGTAGTGGTGGTGGTGGTGGTGGTGGTGGTGGTAGTGGTGGTAGTAGGTGGGAGGGGGGGGGGGGAAGGGGAATGATGGTCTGTGGATTCCTTCTCCGTACCCCCTTACATATAAGCAAAAACATGCCTTCCTGTGGGTATAGAAACATTAACACAAATTATATCAGTAACTGATATTGTAGCCTTTTAAACAGAAAAGATTTGTACATACAAATACTTTTAAATTATCATTTATTTGTGGAAATGGCATTTACGTCATTAAATTGATACCTCAGCATCAAGTGTCCTGCAGTGGTCCAGTGGTAAAGTGTATATAAGTGATGCGTATTCTTGGAGTTGCGAGTTCAAACCCGGATTAAGCTATATATATATATATATATATATATATATAATATATATATATATATATATATATATATATATATATATATATATATATATATATATATATATTTTGTTTTGTTTTGGTTGTTTGTTTTTGTATAAAGCCTCACACACTATATTAAGCGAGTTTGTTTTAAACATGACATACATATTAATTCATTTTACCAGGCCTTATTCCACACAACTCCGTGAATTTCCCGTGGAGCCAGCCAGCCAGCCAGCCAGCCATTCAAACAAAAACAAACGAAACAAAACAAAACAAAACAAAAAACATTATTGCCAACAGCATTTGGTGTTCCCAGGCGGTCACCCATCCAAGTACTAACCAAACCCAACGTTGCTTAACTTCGCTGATCGGACGAGAAGCGGTGTTCTCAACGTGGTATGGCCGTTGGCATGAGACTGCCTACACATTGTGGCTAATAACCAACTCTTTTTAGTCATCACGGCAGGATACGGACCTTCTTGTGGTGTCTTAATGGTAATTGTATCCTAACATATTTTTGTCTCCTTGGCATGGATATTTAACATCGTTTATTCAGTCTTGGGTTTATGTTCTTTCGCCATTTACAGACATTTTACATCTACCTACTTCCTCAGCCTACCCTGCCAATTTCTAATGAATTTGTGGATTTTCTTTTGTAATACATACATGTGTGTGCTCATCTGCTCTTCAGTTTTTATGATATTTGTCTCATCTGTCCTGCTTTATGATACTTTTACAAAGAACATGAACAAATGCTTCTATTTTAGAGAAGATATGGGATCCAGGTTTCGGAGCCGTAAAACCAACCGTCGTGATTGGTGGACGAGTTGCCAGGTTGCAGCTTCTGTACCGTGCCGGCACATAAATAGGTTCGGCTCAAGCGGCGGCAGCATCATTCCCCCGTGACTGTCTGAGCGTCTCTCATCACCTTGGTTATCTCATCATCATCATGGTAGAAGCAAAGCCTACCAAGAAGGCTGCGGCTGCTGCTGCTGTGGTGGCCACCACCAGGAAACCTCGCGTCCAGGTTGCTCACCCGAAAACTAGTCAAATGGTTCTAGCCGCGGTCGCAGCACTCAAAGACCGTAAGGGCTCGTCTCTACAAGCAATCAAGAAGTACGTTGTTGCCAACAACAAAGTCGAGGCTGCCAAGATCGCCATTTACATCCGAAGATTTCTCAAGAAAGCAGTGGCTGACGGCATTCTTGTTCAGACCAAGGGAAGTGGAGCTAGTGGATCATTCAAGCTGGCCGTAGCAGAGAAGAGGGCCGTTCTAACTCCCAAGAAAGCCACCACAACCAAGAAACCATCTACAGCAGCAAAGAAGGCCGTGGTAACTCCCAAGAAAGCCGCCACAAGCAACAAACCACCTACAGCCTTGAAAAAGAAGCAGCAGCAGCAGCAGCAGCAGCTTGTTGTTGGGAACAAAAAGCCCAAAATAAAGAGAGCTTCAAAATCTCCCAAACCACCCAAGGCAAAGAAAGCTGTCAAGAAAACAACAAAGGCAAAATAAACGACGACATGCAAGCAGCATGAATACACATGACAATAAACATCCAGGCCTCCCCCCTCAGTGGAGGGGCCTCATATGATTCCAAAAAGAGTTTAGTTTTGTAGACAAATAAATCATTACTTTTGGGGTAGATTTACTCTGTATATTATATATATATATATATATATATATATATATATATATATATATATATATATATATATATATATATATATATATACACATATACATGGGTGAGGTGATATGGTACCAAAGTTTTGGGTGAGGTGATTGACATTTACACAAGATAAAACACGAACCAATGGGAATAAAAACATAAGAATGGAAGTAACTGCAGAAGGCCTATTGGCCCATAACACAAGCACTTCCTCTTGATGCTTCTATATTGGTTCGGAGTCTTGAAGCTATAATATATATATATATATATATATATATATATATATATATATATATATATATATATATATGCACACAAAACTAAATAGTCTTGTTAGACAAATTGCCCCTATTAGAGGCAAGTTGACTAACAAGCCGAATGACTGCAATTGTTTTGAATTTGAGTTAAATCTAACATAGAAATGTAATCAAACCTAACCTAACCTATGCTAACCCAAGCTAAGCTAACCTAACCTAACCTAAGCTAACCCAAGCTAAGCTAAGCTAACCTAACCTAACCTAAGCTAAGCTAACCTAACCTAACCTAACCCAGCAATTCATGATCTTAATATAATACTGTTAATTGGATAAACCAATTTGGAAAGAAATGTTCGAAAATAACAAAATTCACTGTGCTTGTTAGGAAAATTGGGCCTTGCATACTTGTCCCAATAGTGTGGTTCTCGCTTTTAGGTACGACATAAACGTATACCTAAGTTGAGAGAGAAAAAGATTCGCACTCAAACATGCATATCGATTGCCAGTCCTGAATTCTGGGTAGATATTCGTGTCCTCCCTTTTCATTTACCATCATTTGGATACTATCAAAACAGCTCTGAGAAGGATAAAATGAATAAAACGGGTAGCTCACTCATGTAAAAAGGAAGAGTTGGGAAAGATCTCTCTCTCTCTCTCTCTCCCTCACCCCCCCCCCCCCCCCCCACCACCACCAATGATCCTGCTCTGCTAGTATATAACGGAACAAACCTTCCCCCCCCCCCCACCCCTCCCTCCCCAATCAGAGTCCCTTTAAGCATGCGAGGATAAAAAATAGATTTCATAAGACCCAATGTGCTAGCTGATATCAAAACAATTTATGTTATCGTCTATTAAGCCCTTCAGTAAAAAAGTATAGGGACCTAATTAGGTCCCGTTTTGAGGTGGTGGTGGGTGGAATCGATGGATTAGCCAAGCTCTTATCCGCCGAATCCGTAGAGGGTACGACCCTGGCGCTTCAGAGCGTACACCACGTCCATGGCAGTGACGGTCTTCCTCTTGGCGTGTTCCGTGTAGGTTACAGCATCACGGATGACGTTCTCGAGGAACACCTTCAGGACGCCACGGGTCTCTTCGTAGATGAGACCCGAAATACGCTTCACGCCGCCACGACGAGCTAAGCGACGAATAGCGGGCTTGGTGATGCCCTGGATGTTGTCACGTAGCACCTTACGATGACGCTTGGCGCCACCCTTTCCGAGTCCCTTGCCTCCCTTGCCGCGTCCAGTCATGGTGTTGAAGTTGTGTGAATAATAATAAAATTTCGGAATCAGAATCAGAATAATACAGGAGAAGATGCCCATAGGGGCGAGCTTGGAAGTGGGGACAGAAGAAGATAAGGGGGGGTGAGAGGAAGAAGATTTGTAAGAGAAAAAGTGCCAGGGCTAAACCCAGCTGCGTGTCGTTAGGTTGCGGCTTTCGAGGCAGGGACTCAGTCGGGTGTTTTCAGTGACAACATCGGGACATCACAAACTCACAACATCACAGTGATTGGCTCAAGAGCGTCAGGGCTGAACTTTTTTACGGATTGTTTGTGCTGGTTGTTGAGAGCTGAATATGTAATGATAGTGGATGCTGGGTGTTGAGAGCTAAAGTTTAACGAAATACAGAGTTAGGAAGAGGATCATGGATGGTAGAGAAGAGGTCATGATTGTTTCGTGGTAGTCTGAGAGTGTGTAGGAGAAAATCAATGTGTTGTTCATGATGAGTGAGTAGTCTATCGATTTGTTTGTCTGATAGAGTTTTCCAGTAGGTATTTAGGGCAGGAATGTTAGTACTTTCATGGAGACTTTGACTGGTATTTAACTCTTGCCATCGGGTGTTGAGTACCCATCTTAGTGCTCTGTTCTGTATTCTTTGAAGTTTTATTTTGTTAGTGCGTGCAGATAGAGAAAGAGCTAGTGGAGCGTATGTTAGGAGAGGTCTAATAAGTGCTTTGTAAAGGTGCATTTTTGTGTCAGGTTTTGCAAATCTAAGTCTGTATAGTTTCTTCATGGCTTGAAGAGCTATTGCATGTTTCTGTGTTATGTGTGTGTGAAAGAGTAGTTGTCGATCAAATGTGAGTCCCAGGACTGTGGAGGAGGGAGATACAGAGATATAAGTAGGATTTTGAGTGTATGAATAGAGTTTGAGAGGAATTGGGCGAATAGTTCTTTTACAGAAAAAGTAGGTGATTTTAGATTTGCTGGAGTTGGTTTTTATACGCCATTTGTACTCCCACTCAGTGACAACATCAAGTTCTGTTTGTGCTCTGTTTGTTAGTGTATCAATGGTGTTGCTGGTGACAAGGTGAGAGACATCATCAGCATAACATATGGTTAATGAAGTGTGATGAACAGGGTCAGGAATGTCGTTTATGTATAGGATGTAGAGTGTTGGGGCAAGAACAGAGCCTTGGGGAACACCGGCGTGTAAGTTGAAGTAGTCAGAGTGTTGTTGGAGGAACTTAATTCTCATTGTCCTATCGTCTAAGTAGTTCGAAAGAAGTTTGGTGGTGATAAGAGGAAGATTAAAGTTGTTGCATAGTTTGAATTTTAAGCCGTCATGCCAAACAGTGTCAAAGGCCTTCTCAACGTCCTTAGTGATGAGTGCAGTCTTAAGTCTTTGGTGCTGATTGATACTGAGGTAGTTAGTCATGATGTTTAAGGCGTCGTGAGTGGACCGGTGAGGCCGAAATCCAAACTGTTTGTTAGTGAGTAAGTCATTGTGTTCAAGGTGGGTTCTAAGTCTCTGGTTGATCAGCCTTTCAAAGACTTTGCCAAGTGTCTCTAGAAGGCTGATGGGTCTATAGTTCTTTGGGTCAGTGTGGGGTTTCCCAGGTTTTGGAATAAGAACGGCTGTGGCAGACTTAAAGTTGAGTGGAAAGTATCCAGAGGCAAGGGAGGCGTTGAATAGGTTAGTGATAGCAGTAATGATAGAAGCAGGGAGTTGTCTAAGAAGGATATGTCCAATGCCAGACGCACCAGGGGCTCTACGACGAGTGCCCATGAGAGCTGTCTTGACATCAGCTAGAGTTAGGGGAGTCTGTAGTTCAGTGTTTGAATTGAGATTTTCAAGGTGAATGAGGTCGTCTGGTGTAGTTGCTTGTCTATTTTGGTGTATCCAGTCTTCGACTATTTCAATGTTGGGGCGTGCAAATGGTTCAGGAGGATGAGGGTGAAAGATTTGTTCCCAGTGGTGTTTAAAAATGTTGAGAACTGCTTCAGGATCAGTGATTTTGTTGTTATTATGTAGAAGGTATTTAAACGGTGTGTGAGTTGATCCTTGTAATCGTTTGATTCGTTTCCAGAATTCTTGAGGTGTCAGTTTTCTGTATTGTTCTGCTTGTTCTATAAGGTGTTTCCAATGTTTTGTGTGATCTTCATCTAGGCTGTTAAGGATATGGTTTTTTAATGCTGTTAGGTCCCATAGTATTTGTCCATGACGATGTATGTTTTGTAAGAATCTAGTGTGATAGCAAGCTAAGAGGCGTTTGGAGCGAATGGAGGGGGTGAAAGTGAAATGTGGTTTGTGTGCTGTTTTAGGAATGGAGATGTTTGCTGCATGAATGATGGTGTCTTGTATGTTGCGTGCTTGTGTGTCGATGTCAGTGTGATGTTTGTCATTGTATTCATAAGTGAGATCAGTGTCATCAATGTGTTGTTTGAACATGTCCCAGTTTGCCCTATGGTATGAGAATTGAGGAGTGCTGGGGATGAGAATAGGATTTGTGGAGACTGTGAGAATTAAGGGAATATGATCAGAGCCCGTAATGGGCCCTGGTGAAATGAAGTGTTGCAAGTTGCTGCCGTGTCTGTTGGTGAATATGAGATCAGGCCGGCCAGAACCTGTATGTGTGAAACAAGTGGGGAAATCAGGGCCAAGAAAGAATAGATGTTTTTGGGTGTATATTTGGTGAAGCTGTCTGCCATGCTGATTTGTGGTATTGTGGTGGAATGTAGGGTGTTGTGCATTGAGGTCTGCAAGCAGAAAAACAGGCAAGTGAGAGTTGTTGAAGAGAGTTATGAAATCTTGCATGGGAATGTCGGTGTTAGGACGGGTGTAGGTTGTGCAGATGATGAGAGACCCCATTTGTGTATGAACTTTAATGGCTAGGAAATGTTTGTGAAGCCAATGAGTGTGTAAGAGTTCGTGTTTGTATGAAGAACGGATGAGTATTGCAACTCCTTCATGTGCTTCATCTGGTGACTGGTAAGAGGTGTAGCCATAATGTTTGATTTTATATGAGTTCGTGATGTATGTGCTATTTAATAATAGCACATCAGGTCTCTCGATCTCAATAAAATCTGACACCATGTGTCTAATGTTGAAATATGCCCGCACATTAAACTGTATGATCTTTATGAATTTTTAGGTTTTGATGGGGTGCTGGTGGGGTTTTGTGCATGTACAAGAGCATGAGGGTTGCGTGATTCAATGAGTTGGGCAGTTATTGAGGAGGGTGCATCTTGGAGGATGGTGGTAGGAATTGTAGGATATTTACAGCGGGAGGTGGGAGTAAGACAACGGGTTGCTGAACGGGCTCGGGACGAGACAAGATGAGTTACAGAAGAAATGACTGAAGTTGTTGGGGGATGGAGGGAGACAGAAGGCTTGTTGACAGGGACCGGGTGAGAGGTATCAGAGGTTGTAGTGTTAGTAGTCAGATTGGAAGTGGAGAGGACAATGTTGGGAGAAGAGGTTGAAAGTGCCTTTGACATGGATGCTTCAGTTTGGGATAGTCCGGGATGTGCTGTTTGGTCAGTGGCACCGTTTTCTGTAGCAGTCAGGAGTGGGTTGGTAGGAGATTGTGGGGGAACTGTAGTATTTTCTTCAGCTGAAGTCATGGTGTTTTGTGGAGTGAGGACTGTAGGCGAGAATGGAGCAGAGCGCAATAGTTGAGTAGGAGGAACAGAGATACTAGGAAGGCCGTTATGAGTGAGAAAGATTGGAAGATAGTCAGCAAAGTCACGGCCATCGTCCTTGGCCTTCAAGTAAGCAGCTTGTACACAGGCAGTGACTCGTTCATATGCAAGGTTCTGAAGAGGAGAATAAGGTGGAGGTGGTGGGTGAGGGAAGAGAGGTGGAGAGGACTGAGTTTGTTGTGCAGTATTATGATGATGTTGCTGGTGAGGTGAAGCATTAAGGACACTGGCATAGGACATTGATGTGGCTGATGCTGTTTGGTGATGAGATAAGTTATGGGAGGTTGAAGAAGAGGAATGAGGGTGTGCTTGAGTGCGAGGTTGGTTATTGCGAAGAGATTTTAGGGTTTGCTTTCTCAATGGGCAAGATTTGTCAACTGCTGAATGACCTCCTTGGCAATTGATGCATTTTAAAGTGTTGGCAGAGCACTGAGTGTAAAAATGGCCTTCTACAGAACATTTTGAACAAATTTGTGGGCTTTTACATTTCCGGGTTTCATGACTGTATTTGTAGCATTTAAAGCATTGCAGCAAAGGAAGATAGTCAACTGGACTAATGAGATAGGGAGGAGTGCTGGTGTGGAGGATTTTAATTCCATGGTGCAAGAGTTTTTGAGCTTCTGTAGGGGAGGAACATTGGATCTTGAGGTGTTTTGTATTGGGCACTGGGTATATCTCCATTACAGTAATAGCATTCCTGTGAGAGATGTCTTGAGAGAGATTGATAGTAGTAGGTGCTGAAAGGACAGAGCTGTCGACATTTCTTACAAGTACAGAGCATTTAGTTTTTTGTTCAATAGTGAGAACAGGAGTAAGTGAAGCTTGTGTGAGTTTTCTGAAAGTAGGTTCCTTGAAACAGGCAAAAAGGTCGTCTTCAGAGGCAATGAGAAATTTGATGGTGTTTGTGTTGGCATGTTTTATATGGTTAGTGGCTGGTGTGCCAGTGGCATTGTAAAAGGTAGTGATGCAGTCAACTGTGTCTATGGGTGTATTCCCAGTGTAGGTCATCCGTAGACAGTGAGCCATTGTGACTCACTGTCTACTGACAGTCCCGTGTCTTGTGCCAATCACTGCGATTCCATTAGCTCAGTGGGGGGGTCAGTGTGCTCGTGAGCTGTGGGTTGGAGCTCGGTTGTCAGAGGCGTAATTCCGGGTTCCTAGCAGGCTAATTGAACCCGGTTCGGCACAAATACAAAGTATTCGTGAGTCCTGAAGGTGTTACTCAAGGGCAACCCCCACTGCTAGTTGACTCGCACTATCACGAGGTTCTAGCAGTGGATCGGCATAGCAAACAAGCCAGGCAGGGAGACACAGGGCGCAAGCACGTGCTGTGACCCCACCTGGGAGGAAAGGACGAATACCCCACTGCACTTTCACCGCACAGGGGGTAGGTCCCGGCCTGAAGAGGAAGAAATGTTTAGCAGAGGAGAGAAAGAGTGCTATGCACGGCAATACACATTACGTAAGTTAGGCCATCCAGCTGTCCCTGGTTTTATTCAGGGTGGCAGTACGGGTTGGCCCACTAGGGTAATGTATCTTTGCACGTTATATCACTGATAGAGCTGTAACATAAACCGTGAACACGCCGAGAGGAAGAGCCGTCGTTGCCTGAAAAAGAGGTGTGTGCCAGTTTGCCTGGGTGTTGCCTTGGATGGAAGATGGCTGTGATAAGGATGTGGCCCCAGGTAGGGTTACCACGAGAGTATGCTCGTCTGGGCCGACCAAGCGGCCCTGACCTTGCAAGTTAGCAACAGGTGCTACTAGCGCTCTGCATCTCTGGCTGTTGTTAAATCGATGCTGTTGGATCACTGTGGTGGTTGTGATGTCAGATGCCTCAAAACGGTGGTCCCATGTAACTGCAATAATGCAGAGGCAGGTGGTTGCAGGTGCGGGGGCGCTCAAACAGCGTATCGCCTAGATCTCACTGCGAGCGCGACGTGCTGCTGCTTCCGTTGCCAATGACGAAAATTTCGGCACGATTTCCCCAGACTATATCCCGTCAAGCGGACGTACTTGTAGCATGGCAACTCCTAACTCCTGCCTGTCCTTACTTTATGCTTGTACTCGAGCAGAAACACGGCTTTCTCACAACGCTTTCAAAACTGCAGTTGCCTACTCGTCTGTTTCACGTCTCTGTGAAATGACTTTTGCACAAATCCAAAAAATAGAGCAAAATCAGCGATAATAGTGTTTGAGGTGAGCTGCCTGTTGGCTGCAGCCAGAGGAAGGAGGGGAGGGGCAACGGGGTGACGTAGGCGAGTCGAGCAGCCAATGGCGCTCGAGCAAGCGCCTCGAGACGGCGTATATAAGCAAAAATTTTTCGGCGCCGGCCATCACAAACCACAGTTGTTCACCATGGCTCGCACCAAGCAGACTGCTCGCAAGTCCACGGGAGGCAAGGCTCCTCGTAAGCAGCTGGCCACCAAGGCAGCACGCAAGTCTGCTCCTGCCACAGGGGGCGTGAAGAAGCCTCACCGTTACAGGCCCGGAACGGTCGCCCTGCGTGAGATCCGTCGTTACCAGAAGAGCACAGAGTTGCTCATCAGGAAACTTCCCTTCCAGCGTCTGGTGCGCGAGATTGCCCAGGACTTCAAGACCGATCTTCGCTTCCAGTCGTCTGCCGTCATGGCTTTACAGGAGGCATCCGAGGCTTACCTGGTCGGTCTCTTCGAGGACACTAACCTCTGTGCCATCCACGCCAAGCGTGTCACCATCATGCCAAAGGACATTCAGCTTGCTCGCCGTATCCGTGGAGAGCGTGCATAAGCTAAAACGACCACCCTAGTATACACCAAACTCGGCCCTTCTCAGGGCCAAAATATCCTTCTAAGGAGATTTCAGACATTCCTAGCATCAGTCATATGAATTAACCTTCATCTATACATATAATAAATAAATAAATACAATAATTTAGGTGTCATACATACACTGTACACGTGATATCAATAAATCAAGTCATTTGTAGTACAACCTGTCCTCTTACAAACAAAATGCCGTCGCTTTTCATTCTTATGCACTGCCAAGGATCCTCCCCCCCCCCCCCCCCTCCAAAAAAAAAAAAAAAAAATTGTCATACTGTACTAGAAATAAAAGCAGCTTGTATAAGTGACATACTGTCCTGTCCTGTTTTATTCTGTTTTTGGTCCTCTGGCTTAATCTGTTAAGTTAGGAGATGACATTTTAAATTAACCGTTTTCTTGACATTTTCAAACCTTAAGAGGGTGGCCTGCATAGTAATCCTAATGTGGAACATAACAATGAATCTCTAATCTCTAGAAAAAAGATACCGAGTGTTTATATGTGTGTTGAGAGAGAGAGAGAGAGAGAGAGAGAGAGAGAGAGAGAGAGAGAGAGAGAGAGAGAGAGAGAGAGAGAGAGAGAGAGAGAGAGAGAGAGAGAGAGAGAGACATGCAGAGACAGAGACAGAGACAGACAGACAGACAGACAGACAGACAGACAGACAGACAGACAGACAGACAGACAGACAGAGACTGAGAGAGAGAAACACACACAGACAGTTTCATAAATATTCTCATTTTATAGCTATTTGCTTTCAGTGACAGAGGTTTTTGTTATAATAGTATTGGTGTCTAACACTCACAATCTCTTTAGAAATTAAAGTGTGGCTCCAATGGAGCCGAGTTTGTTGGTTTGAGGCCAAGCCACCACCACAGGGCAGTAAGTAAGCCGTTTACTTGGAGGAGGTGTACTTGGTGACGGCCTTAGTGCCCTCAGAGACGGCGTGCTTGGCCAGTTCTCCGGGCAACAGGAGCCTTACAGCCGTCTGGATCTCCCGACTGGTAATGGTGGAACGCTTGTTGTAGTGGGCCAGGCGAGAAGCCTCGGCGGCGATGCGCTCGAAGATGTCGTTCACGAACGAGTTCATGATCGACATGGCTTTGGAAGAGATACCAGTGTCGGGGTGGACCTGCTTCAGCACTTTGTAGATGTAGATGCTGTAGCTCTCCTTCCTCCTGCGCTTCTTTTTCTTATCGCCCTTGGCAATGGCCTTCTGGGCCTTTCCGGCCTTCTTGGCAGCCTTTCCAGATGCCTTGGGTGGCATGATGATGCTCGTGCTGGCTGGCGTTGCGATACAATAATGAACTTTTGCGCGAGTCGAGCTTTCCTTTTATATCCCGCTCGCGACTCAGCTCAGAGCGGGTCGCGTGGCGGAGCGCGCTGATTGGTCAGTGGCGGACTCCCTTGATCCTGAGCGGGGTATATAACACGAAGCTCGATCTGCGGGCCGGCATAAAACACCACAAACCCACAACAGCAGCAGCAATGTCAGGACGCGGCAAGGGAGGCAAAGTGAAGGGCAAGTCAAAGTCTCGCTCCAGCAGGGCCGGACTTCAGTTCCCCGTGGGCAGAATTCACCGTCTGCTGCGTAAAGGCAACTACGCCGAACGCGTCGGTGCTGGCGCTCCTGTCTACCTGGCAGCCGTCATGGAATACCTCGCTGCCGAAGTTCTGGAGCTCGCCGGTAACGCCGCACGTGACAACAAGAAGACCCGTATCATCCCACGTCACTTGCAGTTGGCCATCCGCAACGACGAAGAACTCAACAAACTTCTGTCTGGCGTAACCATTGCACAGGGAGGTGTTCTTCCAAACATTCAGGCAGTTCTTTTGCCAAAGAAGACAGAGAAGAAGTAAGCACTTCTGCCACCCACCACGACAAATACCATAACCAGGCTCCATCCGGAGCCACACACACTTTAATAGAGAGATTCAAGTAGACAATCAACTTTCAAACATTAATAATAACATTTATATTGATTTCATGTGAAATGTGTACATAACAAACAAACAAAACAAAATTATAGGGGATATTCAGCATCACTTGGAATATTAACCAATCATATAAATCCAATATATATTTTATATTTTACTTTAAGCGAGGAATTCATATTCTATCAATTTTTAATCATACAAATGAACAAAAGCAATTCTTCACTAGACGTAATGAATGAATAAATGATCAAGGTTTTAATGTGTTTCATGAATATATATATATATATATATATATATATATATATATATATATATATATATATATATATATATATATATATATATATATATATATATATATATATATAATATAATATAATATAATATATTATAATACTTGTGAACCAGAATATGTTTGAGCAGCAGCGATCGTGCCATTGGCCGAAGTGCAACAATTCAAATAATTTAAAGGGCCTGCTCGGGTATATAAGAGAGGCTGGGAGACTGGGGCCGGTGGTGGGTGATGGGTGATGAGTGATGGTGTGGTGTGGTGTGGTGTTGTTAAGAGTTGATTTACGGCCAGCCAGCCAGCTGCAGCCAAGGCAGGGCAGGGCAAGGCAAGGCAAGGCAAGGCAAGGCAATAACAGGACAGGACAGGCAAGGCAAGGCAAGGCAAGGCAAGGCAAGCAGGCGGGCGGGCGGGCGGGCGGGCGGGCGGGCGGGCGGGCAGCCAGCCAGCCAGCCAGCCACTCCCACTTTGTATTTATATGCATTCAATTTATATTCAAACATTATATATGTTAAGGGCCTAGTTTTAGTGTTTATTTTAAAAATGACAAACATCGAGTCGTTTTACCAGTCCTTTAGCGTTAACGGTGATGCATTTTAAAACTGAACAGAAATCACCTTTTCTGGATATATCAAATATCGAATCCGCTTAATGTGCCTACAATTCAATCATTCAAAAAATACATAATTTACATCATGCCTTTTCATAGAACAGACAATAAGATTTGAGACAATAAGAACTTTAGTTTTATAACTAAAGTTGCACAATTATACCAACTCTATGGTGGCTGGGTGGTAAGGTGTGTGGCTGGTGTTTTGGAAGTCGCGAGTTCAAACGACCCAATGGGAGTACTTTTTTTTTTTTTATGCCATACAATCTTCCTAGTACTATTATGTAGGTGTGTGTGTGTGTGTTTTTATTCATTCTTTGGTTTTATAGATGACATACATATTGACTCCTTTTACCGGTCCTTAATTAGGCTCTGGGGAAGCAATGGTGGTGGTGGTGGTGCATTTAAAACTAAACCAAAAATCACCAGTTCTGGACGCGTCAAATATCATATCCGCTTAATGTGTCTACAACCTAATTACTTAAAACTACACTATTTAATTCATTCATATCATGTGCATATTGGTCATTATGCTCATACAACCGACATAACAATTTATTTTCATTATTAGAATCATACATTTCATCAAGTAATACAGATACAAAGAGATTTTCTTTCTGAGAAGACCGTTAGTATTGGCTGGCTGGCAGGCAGGCAGGCATTTGAGGGTTATTATTTCGCCTGTTGATTGGGGGGAGGGTTGATGTGTTAGGGGGTTTTCGGTTAGGTGTGGTGGTGGTGATTGGTGGTGATTGGTGGTGGTGGTGATTGGTGGTGAGTAGTGGTGGTGGTGGTGGTGGTGGTGGTGGTAGTGGTGGTAGTAGGTGGGAGGGGGGGGGGGGAAGGGGAATGATGGTCTGTGGATTCCTTCTCCGTACCCCCTTACATATAAGCAAAAACATGCCTTCCTGTGGGTATAGAAACATTAACACAAATTATATCAGTAACTGATATTGTAGCCTTTTAAACAGAAAAGATTTGTACATACAAATACTTTTAAATTATCATTTATTTGTGGAAATGGCA
Organism: Procambarus clarkii; assembly: GCF_040958095.1. NCBI lineage: Eukaryota > Metazoa > Arthropoda > Malacostraca > Decapoda > Cambaridae > Procambarus > Procambarus clarkii. The sequence continues at coordinate 582,970 of NW_027189135.1, forward strand.
TTTACGTCATTAAATTGATACCTCAGCATCAAGTGTCCTGCAGTGGTCCAGTGGTAAAGTGTATATAAGTGATGCGTATTCTTGGAGTTGCGAGTTCAAACCCGGATTAAGCTATATATATATATATATATATATATATATATATATATATATATATATATATATATATATATATATATATATATATATATATATATATATATATATATATATATTTTGTTTTGTTTTGGTTGTTTGTTTTTGTATAAAGCCTCACACACTATATTAAGCGAGTTTGTTTTAAACATGACATACATATTAATTCATTTTACCAGGCCTTATTCCACACAACTCCGTGAATTTCCCGTGGAGCCAGCCAGCCAGCCAGCCAGCCATTCAAACAAAAACAAACGAAACAAAACAAAACAAAACAAAAAACATTATTGCCAACAGCATTTGGTGTTCCCAGGCGGTCACCCATCCAAGTACTAACCAAACCCAACGTTGCTTAACTTCGCTGATCGGACGAGAAGCGGTGTTCTCAACGTGGTATGGCCGTTGGCATGAGACTGCCTACACATTGTGGCTAATAACCAACTCTTTTTAGTCATCACGGCAGGATACGGACCTTCTTGTGGTGTCTTAATGGTAATTGTATCCTAACATATTTTTGTCTCCTTGGCATGGATATTTAACATCGTTTATTCAGTCTTGGGTTTATGTTCTTTCGCCATTTACAGACATTTTACATCTACCTACTTCCTCAGCCTACCCTGCCAATTTCTAATGAATTTGTGGATTTTCTTTTGTAATACATACATGTGTGTGCTCATCTGCTCTTCAGTTTTTATGATATTTGTCTCATCTGTCCTGCTTTATGATACTTTTACAAAGAACATGAACAAATGCTTCTATTTTAGAGAAGATATGGGATCCAGGTTTCGGAGCCGTAAAACCAACCGTCGTGATTGGTGGACGAGTTGCCAGGTTGCAGCTTCTGTACCGTGCCGGCACATAAATAGGTTCGGCTCAAGCGGCGGCAGCATCATTCCCCCGTGACTGTCTGAGCGTCTCTCATCACCTTGGTTATCTCATCATCATCATGGTAGAAGCAAAGCCTACCAAGAAGGCTGCGGCTGCTGCTGCTGTGGTGGCCACCACCAGGAAACCTCGCGTCCAGGTTGCTCACCCGAAAACTAGTCAAATGGTTCTAGCCGCGGTCGCAGCACTCAAAGACCGTAAGGGCTCGTCTCTACAAGCAATCAAGAAGTACGTTGTTGCCAACAACAAAGTCGAGGCTGCCAAGATCGCCATTTACATCCGAAGATTTCTCAAGAAAGCAGTGGCTGACGGCATTCTTGTTCAGACCAAGGGAAGTGGAGCTAGTGGATCATTCAAGCTGGCCGTAGCAGAGAAGAGGGCCGTTCTAACTCCCAAGAAAGCCACCACAACCAAGAAACCATCTACAGCAGCAAAGAAGGCCGTGGTAACTCCCAAGAAAGCCGCCACAAGCAACAAACCACCTACAGCCTTGAAAAAGAAGCAGCAGCAGCAGCAGCTTGTTGTTGGGAACAAAAAGCCCAAAATAAAGAGAGCTTCAAAATCTCCCAAACCACCCAAGGCAAAGAAAGCTGTCAAGAAAACAACAAAGGCAAAATAAACGACGACATGCAAGCAGCATGAATACACATGACAATAAACATCCAGGCCTCCCCCCTCAGTGGAGGGGCCTCATATGATTCCAAAAAGAGTTTAGTTTTGTAGACAAATAAATCATTACTTTTGGGGTAGATTTACTCTGTATATTATATATATATATATATATATATATATATATATATATATATATATATATATATATATATATATATATATATATATATATATATATATATACACATATACATGGGTGAGGTGATATGGTACCAAAGTTTTGGGTGAGGTGATTGACATTTACACAAGATAAAACACGAACCAATGGGAATAAAAACATAAGAATGGAAGTAACTGCAGAAGGCCTATTGGCCCATAACACAAGCACTTCCTCTTGATGCTTCTATATTGGTTCGGAGTCTTGAAGCTATAATATATATATATATATATATATATATATATATATATATATATATATATATATATATATATATATGCACACAAAACTAAATAGTCTTGTTAGACAAATTGCCCCTATTAGAGGCAAGTTGACTAACAAGCCGAATGACTGCAATTGTTTTGAATTTGAGTTAAATCTAACATAGAAATGTAATCAAACCTAACCTAACCTATGCTAACCCAAGCTAAGCTAACCTAACCTAACCTAAGCTAACCCAAGCTAAGCTAAGCTAACCTAACCTAACCTAAGCTAAGCTAACCTAACCTAACCTAACCCAGCAATTCATGATCTTAATATAATACTGTTAATTGGATAAACCAATTTGGAAAGAAATGTTCGAAAATAACAAAATTCACTGTGCTTGTTAGGAAAATTGGGCCTTGCATACTTGTCCCAATAGTGTGGTTCTCGCTTTTAGGTACGACATAAACGTATACCTAAGTTGAGAGAGAAAAAGATTCGCACTCAAACATGCATATCGATTGCCAGTCCTGAATTCTGGGTAGATATTCGTGTCCTCCCTTTTCATTTACCATCATTTGGATACTATCAAAACAGCTCTGAGAAGGATAAAATGAATAAAACGGGTAGCTCACTCATGTAAAAAGGAAGAGTTGGGAAAGATCTCTCTCTCTCTCTCTCTCCCTCACCCCCCCCCCCCCCCCACCACCACCAATGATCCTGCTCTGCTAGTATATAACGGAACAAACCTTCCCCCCCCCCCCCACCCCTCCCTCCCCAATCAGAGTCCCTTTAAGCATGCGAGGATAAAAAATAGATTTCATAAGACCCAATGTGCTAGCTGATATCAAAACAATTTATGTTATCGTCTATTAAGCCCTTCAGTAAAAAAGTATAGGGACCTAATTAGGTCCCGTTTTGAGGTGGTGGTGGGTGGAATCGATGGATTAGCCAAGCTCTTATCCGCCGAATCCGTAGAGGGTACGACCCTGGCGCTTCAGAGCGTACACCACGTCCATGGCAGTGACGGTCTTCCTCTTGGCGTGTTCCGTGTAGGTTACAGCATCACGGATGACGTTCTCGAGGAACACCTTCAGGACGCCACGGGTCTCTTCGTAGATGAGACCCGAAATACGCTTCACGCCGCCACGACGAGCTAAGCGACGAATAGCGGGCTTGGTGATGCCCTGGATGTTGTCACGTAGCACCTTACGATGACGCTTGGCGCCACCCTTTCCGAGTCCCTTGCCTCCCTTGCCGCGTCCAGTCATGGTGTTGAAGTTGTGTGAATAATAATAAAATTTCGGCACGATTTCCCCAGACTATATCCCGTCAAGCGGACGTACTTGTAGCATGGCAACTCCTAACTCCTGCCTGTCCTTACTTTATGCTTGTACTCGAGCAGAAACACGGCTTTCTCACAACGCTTTCAAAACTGCAGTTGCCTACTCGTCTGTTTCACGTCTCTGTGAAATGACTTTTGCACAAATCCAAAAAATAGAGCAAAATCAGCGATAATAGTGTTTGAGGTGAGCTGCCTGTTGGCTGCAGCCAGAGGAAGGAGGGGAGGGGCAACGGGGTGACGTAGGCGAGTCGAGCAGCCAATGGCGCTCGAGCAAGCGCCTCGAGACGGCGTATATAAGCAAAAATTTTTCGGCGCCGGCCATCACAAACCACAGTTGTTCACCATGGCTCGCACCAAGCAGACTGCTCGCAAGTCCACGGGAGGCAAGGCTCCTCGTAAGCAGCTGGCCACCAAGGCAGCACGCAAGTCTGCTCCTGCCACAGGGGGCGTGAAGAAGCCTCACCGTTACAGGCCCGGAACGGTCGCCCTGCGTGAGATCCGTCGTTACCAGAAGAGCACAGAGTTGCTCATCAGGAAACTTCCCTTCCAGCGTCTGGTGCGCGAGATTGCCCAGGACTTCAAGACCGATCTTCGCTTCCAGTCGTCTGCCGTCATGGCTTTACAGGAGGCATCCGAGGCTTACCTGGTCGGTCTCTTCGAGGACACTAACCTCTGTGCCATCCACGCCAAGCGTGTCACCATCATGCCAAAGGACATTCAGCTTGCTCGCCGTATCCGTGGAGAGCGTGCATAAGCTAAAACGACCACCCTAGTATACACCAAACTCGGCCCTTCTCAGGGCCAAAATATCCTTCTAAGGAGATTTCAGACATTCCTAGCATCAGTCATATGAATTAACCTTCATCTATACATATAATAAATAAATAAATACAATAATTTAGGTGTCATACATACACTGTACACGTGATATCAATAAATCAAGTCATTTGTAGTACAACCTGTCCTCTTACAAACAAAATGCCGTCGCTTTTCATTCTTATGCACTGCCAAGGATCCTTCCCCCCCCCCCCCCCCCTCCAAAAAAAAAAAAAAAAAATTGTCATACTGTACTAGAAATAAAAGCAGCTTGTATAAGTGACATACTGTCCTGTCCTGTTTTATTCTGTTTTTGGTCCTCTGGCTTAATCTGTTAAGTTAGGAGATGACATTTTAAATTAACCGTTTTCTTGACATTTTCAAACCTTAAGAGGGTGGCCTGCATAGTAATCCTAATGTGGAACATAACAATGAATCTCTAATCTCTAGAAAAAAGATACCGAGTGTTTATATGTGTGTTGAGAGAGAGAGAGAGAGAGAGAGAGAGAGAGAGAGAGAGAGAGAGAGAGAGAGAGAGAGAGAGAGAGAGAGAGAGAGAGAGAGAGAGAGAGAGAGAGAGAGACATGCAGAGACAGAGACAGAGACAGACAGACAGACAGACAGACAGACAGACAGACAGACAGACAGACAGACAGACAGACAGAGACTGAGAGAGAGAAACACACACAGACAGTTTCATAAATATTCTCATTTTATAGCTATTTGCTTTCAGTGACAGAGGTTTTTGTTATAATAGTATTGGTGTCTAACACTCACAATCTCTTTAGAAATTAAAGTGTGGCTCCAATGGAGCCGAGTTTGTTGGTTTGAGGCCAAGCCACCACCACAGGGCAGTAAGTAAGCCGTTTACTTGGAGGAGGTGTACTTGGTGACGGCCTTAGTGCCCTCAGAGACGGCGTGCTTGGCCAGTTCTCCGGGCAACAGGAGCCTTACAGCCGTCTGGATCTCCCGACTGGTAATGGTGGAACGCTTGTTGTAGTGGGCCAGGCGAGAAGCCTCGGCGGCGATGCGCTCGAAGATGTCGTTCACGAACGAGTTCATGATCGACATGGCTTTGGAAGAGATACCAGTGTCGGGGTGGACCTGCTTCAGCACTTTGTAGATGTAGATGCTGTAGCTCTCCTTCCTCCTGCGCTTCTTTTTCTTATCGCCCTTGGCAATGGCCTTCTGGGCCTTTCCGGCCTTCTTGGCAGCCTTTCCAGATGCCTTGGGTGGCATGATGATGCTCGTGCTGGCTGGCGTTGCGATACAATAATGAACTTTTGCGCGAGTCGAGCTTTCCTTTTATATCCCGCTCGCGACTCAGCTCAGAGCGGGTCGCGTGGCGGAGCGCGCTGATTGGTCAGTGGCGGACTCCCTTGATCCTGAGCGGGGTATATAACACGAAGCTCGATCTGCGGGCCGGCATAAAACACCACAAACCCACAACAGCAGCAGCAATGTCAGGACGCGGCAAGGGAGGCAAAGTGAAGGGCAAGTCAAAGTCTCGCTCCAGCAGGGCCGGACTTCAGTTCCCCGTGGGCAGAATTCACCGTCTGCTGCGTAAAGGCAACTACGCCGAACGCGTCGGTGCTGGCGCTCCTGTCTACCTGGCAGCCGTCATGGAATACCTCGCTGCCGAAGTTCTGGAGCTCGCCGGTAACGCCGCACGTGACAACAAGAAGACCCGTATCATCCCACGTCACTTGCAGTTGGCCATCCGCAACGACGAAGAACTCAACAAACTTCTGTCTGGCGTAACCATTGCACAGGGAGGTGTTCTTCCAAACATTCAGGCAGTTCTTTTGCCAAAGAAGACAGAGAAGAAGTAAGCACTTCTGCCACCCACCACGACAAATACCATAACCAGGCTCCATCCGGAGCCACACACACTTTAATAGAGAGATTCAAGTAGACAATCAACTTTCAAACATTAATAATAACATTTATATTGATTTCATGTGAAATGTGTACATAACAAACAAACAAAACAAAATTATAGGGGATATTCAGCATCACTTGGAATATTAACCAATCATATAAATCCAATATATATTTTATATTTTACTTTAAGCGAGGAATTCATATTCTATCAATTTTTAATCATACAAATGAACAAAAGCAATTCTTCACTAGACGTAATGAATGAATAAATGATCAAGGTTTTAATGTGTTTCATGAATATATATATATATATATATATATATATATATATATATATATATATATAATATAATATATTATAATACTTGTGAACCAGAATATGTTTGAGCAGCAGCGATCGTGCCATTGGCCGAAGTGCAACAATTCAAATAATTTAAAGGGCCTGCTCGGGTATATAAGAGAGGCTGGGAGACTGGGGCCGGTGGTGGGTGATGGGTGATGAGTGATGGTGTGGTGTGGTGTGGTGTTGTTAAGAGTTGATTTACGGCCAGCCAGCCAGCTGCAGCCAAGGCAGGGCAGGGCAAGGCAAGGCAAGGCAAGGCAAGGCAATAACAGGACAGGACAGGCAAGGCAAGGCAAGGCAAGGCAAGGCAAGCAGGCGGGCGGGCGGGCGGGCGGGCGGGCAGCCAGCCAGCCAGCCAGCCACTCCCACTTTGTATTTATATGCATTCAATTTATATTCAAACATTATATATGTTAAGGGCCTAGTTTTAGTGTTTATTTTAAAAATGACAAACATCGAGTCGTTTTACCAGTCCTTTAGCGTTAACGGTGATGCATTTTAAAACTGAACAGAAATCACCTTTTCTGGATATATCAAATATCGAATCCGCTTAATGTGCCTACAATTCAATCATTCAAAAAATACATAATTTACATCATGCCTTTTCATAGAACAGACAATAAGATTTGAGACAATAAGAACTTTAGTTTTATAACTAAAGTTGCACAATTATACCAACTCTATGGTGGCTGGGTGGTAAGGTGTGTGGCTGGTGTTTTGGAAGTCGCGAGTTCAAACGACCCAATGGGAGTACTTTTTTTTTTTTTTATGCCATACAATCTTCCTAGTACTATTATGTAGGTGTGTGTGTGTGTGTTTTTATTCATTCTTTGGTTTTATAGATGACATACATATTGACTCCTTTTACCGGTCCTTAATTAGGCTCTGGGGAAGCAATGGTGGTGGTGGTGGTGCATTTAAAACTAAACCAAAAATCACCAGTTCTGGACGCGTCAAATATCATATCCGCTTAATGTGTCTACAACCTAATTACTTAAAACTACACTATTTAATTCATTCATATCATGTGCATATTGGTCATTATGCTCATACAACCGACATAACAATTTATTTTCATTATTAGAATCATACATTTCATCAAGTAATACAGATACAAAGAGATTTTCTTTCTGAGAAGACCGTTAGTATTGGCTGGCTGGCAGGCAGGCAGGCATTTGAGGGTTATTATTTCGCCTGTTGATTGGGGGGAGGGTTGATGTGTTAGGGGGTTTTCGGTTAGGTGTGGTGGTGGTGATTGGTGGTGATTGGTGGTGGTGGTGATTGGTGGTGAGTAGTGGTGGTGGTGGTGGTGGTGGTGGTGGTAGTGGTGGTAGTAGGTGGGAGGGGGGGGGGGGAAGGGGAATGATGGTCTGTGGATTCCTTCTCCGTACCCCCTTACATATAAGCAAAAACATGCCTTCCTGTGGGTATAGAAACATTAACACAAATTATATCAGTAACTGATATTGTAGCCTTTTAAACAGAAAAGATTTGTACATACAAATACTTTTAAATTATCATTTATTTGTGGAAATGGCATTTACGTCATTAAATTGATACCTCAGCATCAAGTGTCCTGCAGTGGTCCAGTGGTAAAGTGTATATAAGTGATGCGTATTCTTGGAGTTGCGAGTTCAAACCCGGATTAAGCTATATATATATATATATATATATATATATAATATATATATATATATATATATATATATATATATATATATATATATATATATATATATATATTTTGTTTTGTTTTGGTTGTTTGTTTTTGTATAAAGCCTCACACACTATATTAAGCGAGTTTGTTTTAAACATGACATACATATTAATTCATTTTACCAGGCCTTATTCCACACAACTCCGTGAATTTCCCGTGGAGCCAGCCAGCCAGCCAGCCAGCCATTCAAACAAAAACAAACGAAACAAAACAAAACAAAACAAAAAACATTATTGCCAACAGCATTTGGTGTTCCCAGGCGGTCACCCATCCAAGTACTAACCAAACCCAACGTTGCTTAACTTCGCTGATCGGACGAGAAGCGGTGTTCTCAACGTGGTATGGCCGTTGGCATGAGACTGCCTACACATTGTGGCTAATAACCAACTCTTTTTAGTCATCACGGCAGGATACGGACCTTCTTGTGGTGTCTTAATGGTAATTGTATCCTAACATATTTTTGTCTCCTTGGCATGGATATTTAACATCGTTTATTCAGTCTTGGGTTTATGTTCTTTCGCCATTTACAGACATTTTACATCTACCTACTTCCTCAGCCTACCCTGCCAATTTCTAATGAATTTGTGGATTTTCTTTTGTAATACATACATGTGTGTGCTCATCTGCTCTTCAGTTTTTATGATATTTGTCTCATCTGTCCTGCTTTATGATACTTTTACAAAGAACATGAACAAATGCTTCTATTTTAGAGAAGATATGGGATCCAGGTTTCGGAGCCGTAAAACCAACCGTCGTGATTGGTGGACGAGTTGCCAGGTTGCAGCTTCTGTACCGTGCCGGCACATAAATAGGTTCGGCTCAAGCGGCGGCAGCATCATTCCCCCGTGACTGTCTGAGCGTCTCTCATCACCTTGGTTATCTCATCATCATCATGGTAGAAGCAAAGCCTACCAAGAAGGCTGCGGCTGCTGCTGCTGTGGTGGCCACCACCAGGAAACCTCGCGTCCAGGTTGCTCACCCGAAAACTAGTCAAATGGTTCTAGCCGCGGTCGCAGCACTCAAAGACCGTAAGGGCTCGTCTCTACAAGCAATCAAGAAGTACGTTGTTGCCAACAACAAAGTCGAGGCTGCCAAGATCGCCATTTACATCCGAAGATTTCTCAAGAAAGCAGTGGCTGACGGCATTCTTGTTCAGACCAAGGGAAGTGGAGCTAGTGGATCATTCAAGCTGGCCGTAGCAGAGAAGAGGGCCGTTCTAACTCCCAAGAAAGCCACCACAACCAAGAAACCATCTACAGCAGCAAAGAAGGCCGTGGTAACTCCCAAGAAAGCCGCCACAAGCAACAAACCACCTACAGCCTTGAAAAAGAAGCAGCAGCAGCAGCAGCAGCAGCTTGTTGTTGGGAACAAAAAGCCCAAAATAAAGAGAGCTTCAAAATCTCCCAAACCACCCAAGGCAAAGAAAGCTGTCAAGAAAACAACAAAGGCAAAATAAACGACGACATGCAAGCAGCATGAATACACATGACAATAAACATCCAGGCCTCCCCCCTCAGTGGAGGGGCCTCATATGATTCCAAAAAGAGTTTAGTTTTGTAGACAAATAAATCATTACTTTTGGGGTAGATTTACTCTGTATATTATATATATATATATATATATATATATATATATATATATATATATATATATATATATATATATATATATACACATATACATGGGTGAGGTGATATGGTACCAAAGTTTTGGGTGAGGTGATTGACATTTACACAAGATAAAACACGAACCAATGGGAATAAAAACATAAGAATGGAAGTAACTGCAGAAGGCCTATTGGCCCATAACACAAGCACTTCCTCTTGATGCTTCTATATTGGTTCGGAGTCTTGAAGCTATAATATATATATATATATATATATATATATATATATATATATATATATATATATATATATATGCACACAAAACTAAATAGTCTTGTTAGACAAATTGCCCCTATTAGAGGCAAGTTGACTAACAAGCCGAATGACTGCAATTGTTTTGAATTTGAGTTAAATCTAACATAGAAATGTAATCAAACCTAACCTAACCTATGCTAACCCAAGCTAAGCTAACCTAACCTAACCTAAGCTAACCCAAGCTAAGCTAAGCTAACCTAACCTAACCTAAGCTAAGCTAACCTAACCTAACCTAACCCAGCAATTCATGATCTTAATATAATACTGTTAATTGGATAAACCAATTTGGAAAGAAATGTTCGAAAATAACAAAATTCACTGTGCTTGTTAGGAAAATTGGGCCTTGCATACTTGTCCCAATAGTGTGGTTCTCGCTTTTAGGTACGACATAAACGTATACCTAAGTTGAGAGAGAAAAAGATTCGCACTCAAACATGCATATCGATTGCCAGTCCTGAATTCTGGGTAGATATTCGTGTCCTCCCTTTTCATTTACCATCATTTGGATACTATCAAAACAGCTCTGAGAAGGATAAAATGAATAAAACGGGTAGCTCACTCATGTAAAAAGGAAGAGTTGGGAAAGATCTCTCTCTCTCTCTCTCTCCCTCACCCCCCCCCCCCCCCCCCACCACCACCAATGATCCTGCTCTGCTAGTATATAACGGAACAAACCTTCCCCCCCCCCCCACCCCTCCCTCCCCAATCAGAGTCCCTTTAAGCATGCGAGGATAAAAAATAGATTTCATAAGACCCAATGTGCTAGCTGATATCAAAACAATTTATGTTATCGTCTATTAAGCCCTTCAGTAAAAAAGTATAGGGACCTAATTAGGTCCCGTTTTGAGGTGGTGGTGGGTGGAATCGATGGATTAGCCAAGCTCTTATCCGCCGAATCCGTAGAGGGTACGACCCTGGCGCTTCAGAGCGTACACCACGTCCATGGCAGTGACGGTCTTCCTCTTGGCGTGTTCCGTGTAGGTTACAGCATCACGGATGACGTTCTCGAGGAACACCTTCAGGACGCCACGGGTCTCTTCGTAGATGAGACCCGAAATACGCTTCACGCCGCCACGACGAGCTAAGCGACGAATAGCGGGCTTGGTGATGCCCTGGATGTTGTCACGTAGCACCTTACGATGACGCTTGGCGCCACCCTTTCCGAGTCCCTTGCCTCCCTTGCCGCGTCCAGTCATGGTGTTGAAGTTGTGTGAATAATAATAAAATTTCGGCACGATTTCCCCAGACTATATCCCGTCAAGCGGACGTACTTGTAGCATGGCAACTCCTAACTCCTGCCTGTCCTTACTTTATGCTTGTACTCGAGCAGAAACACGGCTTTCTCACAACGCTTTCAAAACTGCAGTTGCCTACTCGTCTGTTTCACGTCTCTGTGAAATGACTTTTGCACAAATCCAAAAAATAGAGCAAAATCAGCGATAATAGTGTTTGAGGTGAGCTGCCTGTTGGCTGCAGCCAGAGGAAGGAGGGGAGGGGCAACGGGGTGACGTAGGCGAGTCGAGCAGCCAATGGCGCTCGAGCAAGCGCCTCGAGACGGCGTATATAAGCAAAAATTTTTCGGCGCCGGCCATCACAAACCACAGTTGTTCACCATGGCTCGCACCAAGCAGACTGCTCGCAAGTCCACGGGAGGCAAGGCTCCTCGTAAGCAGCTGGCCACCAAGGCAGCACGCAAGTCTGCTCCTGCCACAGGGGGCGTGAAGAAGCCTCACCGTTACAGGCCCGGAACGGTCGCCCTGCGTGAGATCCGTCGTTACCAGAAGAGCACAGAGTTGCTCATCAGGAAACTTCCCTTCCAGCGTCTGGTGCGCGAGATTGCCCAGGACTTCAAGACCGATCTTCGCTTCCAGTCGTCTGCCGTCATGGCTTTACAGGAGGCATCCGAGGCTTACCTGGTCGGTCTCTTCGAGGACACTAACCTCTGTGCCATCCACGCCAAGCGTGTCACCATCATGCCAAAGGACATTCAGCTTGCTCGCCGTATCCGTGGAGAGCGTGCATAAGCTAAAACGACCACCCTAGTATACACCAAACTCGGCCCTTCTCAGGGCCAAAATATCCTTCTAAGGAGATTTCAGACATTCCTAGCATCAGTCATATGAATTAACCTTCATCTATACATATAATAAATAAATAAATACAATAATTTAGGTGTCATACATACACTGTACACGTGATATCAATAAATCAAGTCATTTGTAGTACAACCTGTCCTCTTACAAACAAAATGCCGTCGCTTTTCATTCTTATGCACTGCCAAGGATCCTTCCCCCCCCCCCCCCCTCCAAAAAAAAAAAAAAAAAAATTGTCATACTGTACTAGAAATAAAAGCAGCTTGTATAAGTGACATACTGTCCTGTCCTGTTTTATTCTGTTTTTGGTCCTCTGGCTTAATCTGTTAAGTTAGGAGATGACATTTTAAATTAACCGTTTTCTTGACATTTTCAAACCTTAAGAGGGTGGCCTGCATAGTAATCCTAATGTGGAACATAACAATGAATCTCTAATCTCTAGAAAAAAGATACCGAGTGTTTATATGTGTGTTGAGAGAGAGAGAGAGAGAGAGAGAGAGAGAGAGAGAGAGAGAGAGAGAGAGAGAGAGAGAGAGAGAGAGAGAGAGAGAGAGAGAGAGAGAGAGAGAGAGACATGCAGAGACAGAGACAGAGACAGACAGACAGACAGACAGACAGACAGACAGACAGACAGACAGACAGACAGACAGACAGAGACTGAGAGAGAGAAACACACACAGACAGTTTCATAAATATTCTCATTTTATAGCTATTTGCTTTCAGTGACAGAGGTTTTTGTTATAATAGTATTGGTGTCTAACACTCACAATCTCTTTAGAAATTAAAGTGTGGCTCCAATGGAGCCGAGTTTGTTGGTTTGAGGCCAAGCCACCACCACAGGGCAGTAAGTAAGCCGTTTACTTGGAGGAGGTGTACTTGGTGACGGCCTTAGTGCCCTCAGAGACGGCGTGCTTGGCCAGTTCTCCGGGCAACAGGAGCCTTACAGCCGTCTGGATCTCCCGACTGGTAATGGTGGAACGCTTGTTGTAGTGGGCCAGGCGAGAAGCCTCGGCGGCGATGCGCTCGAAGATGTCGTTCACGAACGAGTTCATGATCGACATGGCTTTGGAAGAGATACCAGTGTCGGGGTGGACCTGCTTCAGCACTTTGTAGATGTAGATGCTGTAGCTCTCCTTCCTCCTGCGCTTCTTTTTCTTATCGCCCTTGGCAATGGCCTTCTGGGCCTTTCCGGCCTTCTTGGCAGCCTTTCCAGATGCCTTGGGTGGCATGATGATGCTCGTGCTGGCTGGCGTTGCGATACAATAATGAACTTTTGCGCGAGTCGAGCTTTCCTTTTATATCCCGCTCGCGACTCAGCTCAGAGCGGGTCGCGTGGCGGAGCGCGCTGATTGGTCAGTGGCGGACTCCCTTGATCCTGAGCGGGGTATATAACACGAAGCTCGATCTGCGGGCCGGCATAAAAGATAAAAGACTCGCCAGCCAGCAGCCGCCGTGAGCAGACGTGCTCCCAGGAGCTCCCGCCACCTACAGGAGAAACTGAGCGTTGGCTCCGCCCACCTCACTCAGGATTGGTGCGCCAGCGAGCCAATCACAGCCGGCCGGCCGCGTAGCAGCCAGCCACACTCACTGCCAGTCGACTACTAGCTCTCTCGGCGTCAAGACACGCCGGGGCACCTGTACTGTGTCTCAACCTAGCTCTACTGACGCTTACAGCAGTATGATGTCCTAATAAAATAACTACCCATCCTCATCCTTCATCCCACACCCCCTCCCCCCCCCATTCCCCACCCTCTCCTCCCCATTCTCTCCCTGCCTGTACCAAGACACACCACACACACACTCACACAATACACAATGCATAACCTACTAATCATAGAATTAAGGAGTGAATAAGGCTGTCTTTCTAAACTGTTTCTACCTCTTGTATTTCGCCATTCCAAACGATCATTCCCGAGCGGTAGCCAAAACCGGGTTCTTGAAATTCTTGCGAAGGTTTGATCGGGCATCTAACAGCCTTGTAGCAGGCTTAGGCTATCGATAGGTTCAATTACCACCTTGTCTAGTAGCTCTAGTTGCCTAGCAACTAGAAGTTAGAGGCCTCGGCCTAACTAACACCCACCATCCACTTAGTCTACCTGGACACTTCACAGCACCCACCATAGTATAGATTAGATTAGGCTGCCTGGCCCACCAAGCTATGGCGACCAAAGTCAGATTCACAGACGAATCTGGCCGGGGTCGTACCCCAGCCCAACTACTTGAGGTGATCTACGAGGTCACCCAGATTACCTACAAAAATGTGTACAAAATAACGAATGGAGCCATCTTGTTGGTACCCAATGCAAACCTCCCAGACCTCCTTTCGTCAGACACCATGAACAAACTAAGGGAGAAGAATATCACTGTCTACCCCCCTGCCGAATTCCAAGCCCAGCGCACCATCTTTGTACATAGGATCCATGACATCATCATGGACCACTCAAATGATGAAATAATTGCAGAAATAGAGAGGAAAAACAGGGATGTCAAAATACTTCAGGCCCACAGATTCACAACCCAACGCAACAACCAAGTACTGAAACTTACTCTGGCTTCACCGGAGCAAGCAACGCAAGTCTGCACACAAGGCCTTTCTGCATTTGGCATCATGGCTGAACCTGACAAAATCCACCCACAGAGGTTTTACAAGCTCAAGCAATGCTTCAAATGCTTTCAGTATGACCACTATTCCAATGCATGTAACAATGGAACCCCCAAGTGCAGCAGGTGCACAGGGGAACACAGCTACAGGGAATGCACAAACCCAACACCCAAATGTGCTCTATGCAATGGTCCACACATTGCAATCTCGCATCTTTGTCCCCGCAGGCAAGAGGCAATCAAGCAATTGCATGAAACAGAGACAGCAGCCCGCCAACAGGCAGCTATTACCATCCCTGCCCCTCCTCCACCAGTAAATGCCTGGGGCATCCCTAACCAACAACAGGCCCAGTCGGTGGCCCAAGTGGGCCACCAAAGCACCCAACAACCCCATAACCCCACGGTTATACCAGAGCAAACCCAGAATCAAACACAACAGGCCCCAACACCTAACTCTCTTGCACCAAACCCCGATCCCAAGCCCAGCTTAGGGGCCGAACTCCTAACATTTGCTCAAATCCAATTTCCAGACAACCCAGTGAAGCTCCTAGGTTTCTGGAACTCACTTAGGAAAGACAATGGCCTACCCCCTGTCCATATGTCCGAGGACTCGCTTGCCTACTTGACTCCTAACATCACAACAACCGCCGGCCAGGCCCAAGCACAACCCAACAACCCCAACCCTAGTACTCCTCGCCCCCTGGCTTCAACCAACGCCCAGGAGACTCCAAACTCCCTGAACAACCCCGGCCCCTCCACCCCGACATTCTGGGAAACACCTATGTCCACCCTTCCTGAAACACTCCCACATCAGATCGTCCTCAAAGCTATCACAAACTCCCTTGCCATACGGAACCCCATCCGCCCTAGGAAATTTCGCTTCAAACATCGCAGCCCCACAACAATATATTCCACACAACGCTGCACCAAGAGGCCTAGGCCGAACAGCCGAACCCCATCCCCTGTGGACGGAGCAAGGGCAAGCAACCCCCACAACTCTTCACCAGAGAGCGACTCTAGCACCACGGATGTCGACATCATGAACAGCAGTGACACCGAGGACCCCCCAATGGCACAGCAACGTATGGTAAACCCCAAACCCAACCAATCCCCGACCGGAACCAGGAACAAGACACCTGGCTCAACAGCTTTACCCCCCTCCTCCACAAACAGAAGCGACCAAACCGAATGTAACAACATTGGCACTACAGCCAAACAAACACTTCCGTCTCATAGTCAATAATGGGGATCACAATCCTTCAGGTGAACATCAGACACTTCTTCAACAACAGATACCTTCTCACTCTGGAAGTAGCCAGACTTAACCCAGATGTAATCTTACTCAATGAAACAGCGGCCAGACAGGACCAGCACATCTCCATCTGGGGATATTCCACCAGGGAAGTCAACAGGGGTAGGTTCAGTGGGGTGGCAATACTAATAAGAAGAGGACTCTCCTACCGCCCCATCCTCGTAGAAGACGACAACTTTCTTGCAATAGAACTCACCACTTCACACGGCCCCCTCATCGTCTGCACCGCATATCTACCACCTAGACTGGCCTACCTCCCCTCCATCCCTCTGAACAAGCTGCTCGACAGGAATCTCCCCACTATCATCGCAGGAGACCTGAATGCCCACCATCAGGCCTTATTCAACGCACCTGCCAGGCCAGACCTCAAGGGCAGGCAGCTCTTCAATCTAATGCAAAACCGGGACCTCTCCTTCCAAGGCCCCCACTTTAAGACGTTCTTTGCGGGCAACCAGAGGGGCACCCCTGACATAGTGCTGACCAACAGAGATTGTGACCTGTTCCACTGCAGAGTAACCCCAGGCAAGAACGTGGGGTCGGACCACATCCCTGTGGTCACATCCCTCCAAGCAGCCCCCTTCAGATATGTGGCACCACCCAGGCCCAGACTGGGAACCATACGTGCCCGTGAATATGACACCTTCCTTGCTGACGACCCCATCATTGAGTTCGAGAACCTCCCAACCCAAACAATCGACCAAGCAGTAAACACCATCCACAACCGGATCCAGCTTGCAACCGAGGCCACTTGTGAAATATCCACCACAAGGACTTACCACCAATATAAGCCGACCCGAGAAATCAGAGGCAAAATGAATGAGTACCAGCGAGCCTGCCAAAGCCACTACCAAACTGGCCAGCCACCAGCGTTGACCCTACAAACACTCAGAAGGGAAACCATAGACCTTACGCTGACCCACAAGAGCCACATTTGGGGAACCCTGGTGAGACAGGCCAACCAGTACAAAAGGGAGCCGGCTACTTTCTGGCGCAAGATCAGACAGCTCCTGGGATCAGTTAACCCCAGCCTCACCCACCTTGTACACACATTCCTTGACGAAGATGAAGAGGAGCAGCAAGAAAAAATAGAAGACCCACAGGATCAGGCTGACCTCATGGGCGCAGTCTGGAAAAAGACACTCACAGCTTCAAACAGCAGAGCCTTCAACAACACTCACTTTGAACGTGTCAACCAATGGACAACAGAAAATGCCGCCTCCCTTAACAGCACCCCTCTGATTGACCTGACAACCCTAGAAGACGACCACCCTCTAACAAGACCCATAACTATGCTAGAGATGAGAGGAGTCATCAAAAGCACCAGAGATAAGGCCCCTGGACCATCAGGGATCAAAGCGCTGCAGATCAAACTTCTACCAGGCAATCTTATGCAATCCATACTCAACCTATTCAACGCTATGCTGGCATCGGGTCACATTCCTGTAGCATTCAAGTCAGCCAAGATGATATTCATTCCCAAACCCAAGAAAGACCCCCACCAACCTGGCAACTACCGACCAATCTCCCTCTTAGACACGATAGGCAAGTGCTTTGAAAAAATCATGTCAAACCGTCTTAACTACTACATGGAGTACAACAACCTCTTCACAGAAAAGCAGTTTGGCTTTCGAGCACATAGATCAACCCAGCACGCAATTAACATCATCTACGACGCCGTAAGCTCAATTCGAAAGCAAAAACAGGTAGCTTTGATTGCAACGAGGGACGTACACAAGGCCTTCGACAGCCTGTGGCACGATGGTCTTGTGTACAAATTAGCAGACTTACCAGCGCAAAACTGGACCCTCCTCAGGCTGATCAGAAATTTCCTTAAGAATAGGCAAGTTACCCCCAGCTTCAAGGCAAATGAGGCCGCAGCCTTCACCCCAACAGCTGGAGTCCCCCAAGGATCATGCTTGAGCCCGGTTCTCTTCAACATCTTTGTAAATGACCTACCCCAACCAGAGTATAGGGACACCATTATCGTACAATTTGCGGACGACGTAACACACGTAATAACATCTAACCCTAGCATCCAAGCGGCCAAGCATGCAACTGTAACCCGTAAGGCAAACGTAGAACTAGCAAGGACTGCTAACTGGGAAAGGAAATGGAGGATCACCACTAACCCAGAAAAGATCCAATTAAGCACTGTCGGCTGTATGGCCTTCTCTATTGAAAATGAGGGGGGAATAAGAATCAGGGGTGATCCCATAGCCATCTCAAACTCCAACACAGTGCTCGGTTACAACTTCAACAGGCTACTCAACTCCTCCCAGTACGTATCCCAGAAGACAGCGATGGCCCGGGGCTCACTGGAGAGGCTCTTCCGTTTCAACCAAGCCCCATCCCACATCAAGCTCCACCTGTACAGAATGATCATAAGGCCTAGCTTGGAATACCCCTACGTTCCCCTGAACCTCACCAACAAATCCAACATGTTGAAGATTCAACGAGTACAAAACAAAGCACTTCGCTTTGCAGAGGGCCTGACTCTGAGGGACAGGGTAAGAACTGACCTGATCCATGAGACGCTCAACATGAAGCCAATGAACATTAGGCTCAGCTACCTGGCCAGAAGACAGCTGTACCGTATGAAGAACATGTATGTCCCAGACCCAGAAGATCCCTTCGTAGCAGAAAACACCACCAGCGACTACGAGATCCACGATCCACCACACAGAACCAGAAGAATCACTCTCCAACAAAAAGTGATCAGACATATCCATGATGAGGCCTTCCCAAGCCCTCAGATACTAAGCGGTCTGCCAGACGATCCAGATGAGTGGCCCATCCCGGACCCAATCTACACCAAATGAAGAATAAAGAAAGAAAGAAAAAAAAAAAAAAAATAACAAAATAAAAAAATAAAAATAAAAAAAATAAAAAAATAAATAAATAAATTAAAAAAAAAAAAAAAAAAATAATAAAAAAAAAAAAAAAAAAATATATAAATAAATAAAACACCTACAAAAAAAATATAAAACCAAAAAACCATTTGTCGTGGCGGCAGAAGTGTAACTACCCTGATGTTTCTAAGATTAGCCTCCTTCAGCCAACTCCATCGGCTCTAGTGCTTTAGGACACCAACAAGGTCACAAACACTAGCCCCCCCAGCCAATGTACTGACAACCCAACATAACACATACGCAAACAAACAACACATACAAAAATGTCAACCCATGGTGGACAGGCCACCGAACTTTCAAACCTCCTCTCTCTCTACACCCGCATCCTCTTCCTGAATTTCATCTCCCCATCCCTCTACCTCCCCCATCCTTTCCATTCCCTATGGACATCAATCCGAATCCGGCATAAAACACCACAAACCCACAACAGCAGCAGCAATGTCAGGACGCGGCAAGGGAGGCAAAGTGAAGGGCAAGTCAAAGTCTCGCTCCAGCAGGGCCGGACTTCAGTTCCCCGTGGGCAGAATTCACCGTCTGCTGCGTAAAGGCAACTACGCCGAACGCGTCGGTGCTGGCGCTCCTGTCTACCTGGCAGCCGTCATGGAATACCTCGCTGCCGAAGTTCTGGAGCTCGCCGGTAACGCCGCACGTGACAACAAGAAGACCCGTATCATCCCACGTCACTTGCAGTTGGCCATCCGCAACGACGAAGAACTCAACAAACTTCTGTCTGGCGTAACCATTGCACAGGGAGGTGTTCTTCCAAACATTCAGGCAGTTCTTTTGCCAAAGAAGACAGAGAAGAAGTAAGCACTTCTGCCACCCACCACGACAAATACCATAACCAGGCTCCATCCGGAGCCACACACACTTTAATAGAGAGATTCAAGTAGACAATCAACTTTCAAACATTAATAATAACATTTATATTGATTTCATGTGAAATGTGTACATAACAAACAAACAAAACAAAATTATAGGGGATATTCAGCATCACTTGGAATATTAACCAATCATATAAATCCAATATATATTTTATATTTTACTTTAAGCGAGGAATTCATATTCTATCAATTTTTAATCATACAAATGAACAAAAGCAATTCTTCACTAGACGTAATGAATGAATAAATGATCAAGGTTTTAATGTGTTTCATGAATATATATATATATATATATATATATATATATATATATATATATATATATAATATAATATATTATAATACTTGTGAACCAGAATATGTTTGAGCAGCAGCGATCGTGCCATTGGCCGAAGTGCAACAATTCAAATAATTTAAAGGGCCTGCTCGGGTATATAAGAGAGGCTGGGAGACTGGGGCCGGTGGTGGGTGATGGGTGATGAGTGATGGTGTGGTGTGGTGTGGTGTTGTTAAGAGTTGATTTACGGCCAGCCAGCCAGCTGCAGCCAAGGCAGGGCAGGGCAAGGCAAGGCAAGGCAAGGCAAGGCAATAACAGGACAGGACAGGCAAGGCAAGGCAAGGCAAGGCAAGGCAAGCAGGCGGGCGGGCGGGCGGGCGGGCGGGCAGCCAGCCAGCCAGCCAGCCACTCCCACTTTGTATTTATATGCATTCAATTTATATTCAAACATTATATATGTTAAGGGCCTAGTTTTAGTGTTTATTTTAAAAATGACAAACATCGAGTCGTTTTACCAGTCCTTTAGCGTTAACGGTGATGCATTTTAAAACTGAACAGAAATCACCTTTTCTGGATATATCAAATATCGAATCCGCTTAATGTGCCTACAATTCAATCATTCAAAAAATACATAATTTACATCATGCCTTTTCATAGAACAGACAATAAGATTTGAGACAATAAGAACTTTAGTTTTATAACTAAAGTTGCACAATTATACCAACTCTATGGTGGCTGGGTGGTAAGGTGTGTGGCTGGTGTTTTGGAAGTCGCGAGTTCAAACGACCCAATGGGAGTACTTTTTTTTTTTTTTATGCCATACAATCTTCCTAGTACTATTATGTAGGTGTGTGTGTGTGTGTTTTTATTCATTCTTTGGTTTTATAGATGACATACATATTGACTCCTTTTACCGGTCCTTAATTAGGCTCTGGGGAAGCAATGGTGGTGGTGGTGGTGCATTTAAAACTAAACCAAAAATCACCAGTTCTGGACGCGTCAAATATCATATCCGCTTAATGTGTCTACAACCTAATTACTTAAAACTACACTATTTAATTCATTCATATCATGTGCATATTGGTCATTATGCTCATACAACCGACATAACAATTTATTTTCATTATTAGAATCATACATTTCATCAAGTAATACAGATACAAAGAGATTTTCTTTCTGAGAAGACCGTTAGTATTGGCTGGCTGGCAGGCAGGCAGGCATTTGAGGGTTATTATTTCGCCTGTTGATTGGGGGGAGGGTTGATGTGTTAGGGGGTTTTCGGTTAGGTGTGGTGGTGGTGATTGGTGGTGATTGGTGGTGGTGGTGATTGGTGGTGAGTAGTGGTGGTGGTGGTGGTGGTGGTGGTGGTAGTGGTGGTAGTAGGTGGGAGGGGGGGGGGGGAAGGGGAATGATGGTCTGTGGATTCCTTCTCCGTACCCCCTTACATATAAGCAAAAACATGCCTTCCTGTGGGTATAGAAACATTAACACAAATTATATCAGTAACTGATATTGTAGCCTTTTAAACAGAAAAGATTTGTACATACAAATACTTTTAAATTATCATTTATTTGTGGAAATGGCATTTACGTCATTAAATTGATACCTCAGCATCAAGTGTCCTGCAGTGGTCCAGTGGTAAAGTGTATATAAGTGATGCGTATTCTTGGAGTTGCGAGTTCAAACCCGGATTAAGCTATATATATATATATATATATATATATAATATATATATATATATATATATATATATATATATATATATATATATATATATATATATATATTTTGTTTTGTTTTGGTTGTTTGTTTTTGTATAAAGCCTCACACACTATATTAAGCGAGTTTGTTTTAAACATGACATACATATTAATTCATTTTACCAGGCCTTATTCCACACAACTCCGTGAATTTCCCGTGGAGCCAGCCAGCCAGCCAGCCAGCCATTCAAACAAAAACAAACGAAACAAAACAAAACAAAACAAAAAACATTATTGCCAACAGCATTTGGTGTTCCCAGGCGGTCACCCATCCAAGTACTAACCAAACCCAACGTTGCTTAACTTCGCTGATCGGACGAGAAGCGGTGTTCTCAACGTGGTATGGCCGTTGGCATGAGACTGCCTACACATTGTGGCTAATAACCAACTCTTTTTAGTCATCACGGCAGGATACGGACCTTCTTGTGGTGTCTTAATGGTAATTGTATCCTAACATATTTTTGTCTCCTTGGCATGGATATTTAACATCGTTTATTCAGTCTTGGGTTTATGTTCTTTCGCCATTTACAGACATTTTACATCTACCTACTTCCTCAGCCTACCCTGCCAATTTCTAATGAATTTGTGGATTTTCTTTTGTAATACATACATGTGTGTGCTCATCTGCTCTTCAGTTTTTATGATATTTGTCTCATCTGTCCTGCTTTATGATACTTTTACAAAGAACATGAACAAATGCTTCTATTTTAGAGAAGATATGGGATCCAGGTTTCGGAGCCGTAAAACCAACCGTCGTGATTGGTGGACGAGTTGCCAGGTTGCAGCTTCTGTACCGTGCCGGCACATAAATAGGTTCGGCTCAAGCGGCGGCAGCATCATTCCCCCGTGACTGTCTGAGCGTCTCTCATCACCTTGGTTATCTCATCATCATCATGGTAGAAGCAAAGCCTACCAAGAAGGCTGCGGCTGCTGCTGCTGTGGTGGCCACCACCAGGAAACCTCGCGTCCAGGTTGCTCACCCGAAAACTAGTCAAATGGTTCTAGCCGCGGTCGCAGCACTCAAAGACCGTAAGGGCTCGTCTCTACAAGCAATCAAGAAGTACGTTGTTGCCAACAACAAAGTCGAGGCTGCCAAGATCGCCATTTACATCCGAAGATTTCTCAAGAAAGCAGTGGCTGACGGCATTCTTGTTCAGACCAAGGGAAGTGGAGCTAGTGGATCATTCAAGCTGGCCGTAGCAGAGAAGAGGGCCGTTCTAACTCCCAAGAAAGCCACCACAACCAAGAAACCATCTACAGCAGCAAAGAAGGCCGTGGTAACTCCCAAGAAAGCCGCCACAAGCAACAAACCACCTACAGCCTTGAAAAAGAAGCAGCAGCAGCAGCAGCAGCAGCTTGTTGTTGGGAACAAAAAGCCCAAAATAAAGAGAGCTTCAAAATCTCCCAAACCACCCAAGGCAAAGAAAGCTGTCAAGAAAACAACAAAGGCAAAATAAACGACGACATGCAAGCAGCATGAATACACATGACAATAAACATCCAGGCCTCCCCCCTCAGTGGAGGGGCCTCATATGATTCCAAAAAGAGTTTAGTTTTGTAGACAAATAAATCATTACTTTTGGGGTAGATTTACTCTGTATATTATATATATATATATATATATATATATATATATATATATATATATATATATATATATATATATATATACACATATACATGGGTGAGGTGATATGGTACCAAAGTTTTGGGTGAGGTGATTGACATTTACACAAGATAAAACACGAACCAATGGGAATAAAAACATAAGAATGGAAGTAACTGCAGAAGGCCTATTGGCCCATAACACAAGCACTTCCTCTTGATGCTTCTATATTGGTTCGGAGTCTTGAAGCTATAATATATATATATATATATATATATATATATATATATATATATATATATATATATATATGCACACAAAACTAAATAGTCTTGTTAGACAAATTGCCCCTATTAGAGGCAAGTTGACTAACAAGCCGAATGACTGCAATTGTTTTGAATTTGAGTTAAATCTAACATAGAAATGTAATCAAACCTAACCTAACCTATGCTAACCCAAGCTAAGCTAACCTAACCTAACCTAAGCTAACCCAAGCTAAGCTAAGCTAACCTAACCTAACCTAAGCTAAGCTAACCTAACCTAACCTAACCCAGCAATTCATGATCTTAATATAATACTGTTAATTGGATAAACCAATTTGGAAAGAAATGTTCGAAAATAACAAAATTCACTGTGCTTGTTAGGAAAATTGGGCCTTGCATACTTGTCCCAATAGTGTGGTTCTCGCTTTTAGGTACGACATAAACGTATACCTAAGTTGAGAGAGAAAAAGATTCGCACTCAAACATGCATATCGATTGCCAGTCCTGAATTCTGGGTAGATATTCGTGTCCTCCCTTTTCATTTACCATCATTTGGATACTATCAAAACAGCTCTGAGAAGGATAAAATGAATAAAACGGGTAGCTCACTCATGTAAAAAGGAAGAGTTGGGAAAGATCTCTCTCTCTCTCTCTCTCCCTCACCCCCCCCCCCCCCCCCCCACCACCACCAATGATCCTGCTCTGCTAGTATATAACGGAACAAACCTTCCCCCCCCCCCCACCCCTCCCTCCCCAATCAGAGTCCCTTTAAGCATGCGAGGATAAAAAATAGATTTCATAAGACCCAATGTGCTAGCTGATATCAAAACAATTTATGTTATCGTCTATTAAGCCCTTCAGTAAAAAAGTATAGGGACCTAATTAGGTCCCGTTTTGAGGTGGTGGTGGGTGGAATCGATGGATTAGCCAAGCTCTTATCCGCCGAATCCGTAGAGGGTACGACCCTGGCGCTTCAGAGCGTACACCACGTCCATGGCAGTGACGGTCTTCCTCTTGGCGTGTTCCGTGTAGGTTACAGCATCACGGATGACGTTCTCGAGGAACACCTTCAGGACGCCACGGGTCTCTTCGTAGATGAGACCCGAAATACGCTTCACGCCGCCACGACGAGCTAAGCGACGAATAGCGGGCTTGGTGATGCCCTGGATGTTGTCACGTAGCACCTTACGATGACGCTTGGCGCCACCCTTTCCGAGTCCCTTGCCTCCCTTGCCGCGTCCAGTCATGGTGTTGAAGTTGTGTGAATAATAATAAAATTTCGGCACGATTTCCCCAGACTATATCCCGTCAAGCGGACGTACTTGTAGCATGGCAACTCCTAACTCCTGCCTGTCCTTACTTTATGCTTGTACTCGAGCAGAAACACGGCTTTCTCACAACGCTTTCAAAACTGCAGTTGCCTACTCGTCTGTTTCACGTCTCTGTGAAATGACTTTTGCACAAATCCAAAAAATAGAGCAAAATCAGCGATAATAGTGTTTGAGGTGAGCTGCCTGTTGGCTGCAGCCAGAGGAAGGAGGGGAGGGGCAACGGGGTGACGTAGGCGAGTCGAGCAGCCAATGGCGCTCGAGCAAGCGCCTCGAGACGGCGTATATAAGCAAAAATTTTTCGGCATGCTGCTCCCTAACAGGAACCACAACGTCATAATGGGACTCATCCGCACTGCTGAAATGATTGCAGGCACGAACACCAAGGAATTTGTACGAATTCTGAACATTATGTACGCTGACAACGGTTTACCAACATTTACTGTTCGTGACGAGCTCTTCACAACAACAGCCTCAGCCAACACCAATGCTACGACTTTAGCAACAAATACCACTTCTGCTTCTAACATCAGCATCACCATCTCTTCAACTGCATTGGCAGATATCCTGTCTGCTGACGCCCACCCTGTGCAACCTGATACAGACTCTGCAACATCCTTGCACACTGCTACTACTCCAGACGAACAAGCTACTTCTCCAGTGGTACCTGAGACTGCACCAACTTCACCAGCTTCACCAGAAAATACACCAGCCGCACCTGAGACTACACCAGCTTCACAGGTACCTACACCTGATGCTTCTGAAAACCAACACTTGTTTTCCGATGATGACTCTACTGCCTTGATTGACGTTGAAGCACAATCACCATCTCCAGCAACACAGGAGTCTCCAAGAGTCTCCGCACTATACGATCAACGTGAACAACTTACACTTGGAACTCCCGAATACAGACGCCTCTCCAGCAAAATACTCAACACAAGGTATGCGGAATGCCTGCTGAATGATCCAAACTTAAAGTACACACTAAAGAACGAAGTAATCTTCGTTGAATGCGACGAAACCACATTGTCAAAGGACCTTTTCCCATCAGACTACGCCGATTACAAACATCAAATGATTACTCGAAGCAAGAAGAAAGAAGAAACACCAAATTGAAGAAGAAGAAGACACCACATGAAGACAGATTGTTTCCACCTTGAATGCTGAAGCACTGCCACCGCCGCCTTCCAGACCCGCCTCCAAGCCTAGCCAGTTGTTGGGTTGTTTGCAGCATCGACGTATTGCCACGCAGCTGGGTTTAGCCCTGGCACTTTTTCTTCAACTTCACCATTTCCTCTCACCGACTACTCTTCAGCTGTCCCCACTTCAAGGCTCGCCCCAATGGGCATCTTCTCCTGTATTATTCAGTTCAGTTCAGCGCCGGCCATCACAAACCACAGTTGTTCACCATGGCTCGCACCAAGCAGACTGCTCGCAAGTCCACGGGAGGCAAGGCTCCTCGTAAGCAGCTGGCCACCAAGGCAGCACGCAAGTCTGCTCCTGCCACAGGGGGCGTGAAGAAGCCTCACCGTTACAGGCCCGGAACGGTCGCCCTGCGTGAGATCCGTCGTTACCAGAAGAGCACAGAGTTGCTCATCAGGAAACTTCCCTTCCAGCGTCTGGTGCGCGAGATTGCCCAGGACTTCAAGACCGATCTTCGCTTCCAGTCGTCTGCCGTCATGGCTTTACAGGAGGCATCCGAGGCTTACCTGGTCGGTCTCTTCGAGGACACTAACCTCTGTGCCATCCACGCCAAGCGTGTCACCATCATGCCAAAGGACATTCAGCTTGCTCGCCGTATCCGTGGAGAGCGTGCATAAGCTAAAACGACCACCCTAGTATACACCAAACTCGGCCCTTCTCAGGGCCAAAATATCCTTCTAAGGAGATTTCAGACATTCCTAGCATCAGTCATATGAATTAACCTTCATCTATACATATAATAAATAAATAAATACAATAATTTAGGTGTCATACATACACTGTACACGTGATATCAATAAATCAAGTCATTTGTAGTACAACCTGTCCTCTTACAAACAAAATGCCGTCGCTTTTCATTCTTATGCACTGCCAAGGATCCTTCCCCCCCCCCCCCCTCCAAAAAAAAAAAAAAAAAATTGTCATACTGTACTAGAAATAAAAGCAGCTTGTATAAGTGACATACTGTCCTGTCCTGTTTTATTCTGTTTTTGGTCCTCTGGCTTAATCTGTTAAGTTAGGAGATGACATTTTAAATTAACCGTTTTCTTGACATTTTCAAACCTTAAGAGGGTGGCCTGCATAGTAATCCTAATGTGGAACATAACAATGAATCTCTAATCTCTAGAAAAAAGATACCGAGTGTTTATATGTGTGTTGAGAGAGAGAGAGAGAGAGAGAGAGAGAGAGAGAGAGAGAGAGAGAGAGAGAGAGAGAGAGAGAGAGAGAGAGAGAGAGAGAGAGAGAGAGAGAGAGAGAGACATGCAGAGACAGAGACAGAGACAGACAGACAGACAGACAGACAGACAGACAGACAGACAGACAGACAGACAGACAGACAGAGACTGAGAGAGAGAAACACACACAGACAGTTTCATAAATATTCTCATTTTATAGCTATTTGCTTTCAGTGACAGAGGTTTTTGTTATAATAGTATTGGTGTCTAACACTCACAATCTCTTTAGAAATTAAAGTGTGGCTCCAATGGAGCCGAGTTTGTTGGTTTGAGGCCAAGCCACCACCACAGGGCAGTAAGTAAGCCGTTTACTTGGAGGAGGTGTACTTGGTGACGGCCTTAGTGCCCTCAGAGACGGCGTGCTTGGCCAGTTCTCCGGGCAACAGGAGCCTTACAGCCGTCTGGATCTCCCGACTGGTAATGGTGGAACGCTTGTTGTAGTGGGCCAGGCGAGAAGCCTCGGCGGCGATGCGCTCGAAGATGTCGTTCACGAACGAGTTCATGATCGACATGGCTTTGGAAGAGATACCAGTGTCGGGGTGGACCTGCTTCAGCACTTTGTAGATGTAGATGCTGTAGCTCTCCTTCCTCCTGCGCTTCTTTTTCTTATCGCCCTTGGCAATGGCCTTCTGGGCCTTTCCGGCCTTCTTGGCAGCCTTTCCAGATGCCTTGGGTGGCATGATGATGCTCGTGCTGGCTGGCGTTGCGATACAATAATGAACTTTTGCGCGAGTCGAGCTTTCCTTTTATATCCCGCTCGCGACTCAGCTCAGAGCGGGTCGCGTGGCGGAGCGCGCTGATTGGTCAGTGGCGGACTCCCTTGATCCTGAGCGGGGTATATAACACGAAGCTCGATCTGCGGGCCGGCATAAAACACCACAAACCCACAACAGCAGCAGCAATGTCAGGACGCGGCAAGGGAGGCAAAGTGAAGGGCAAGTCAAAGTCTCGCTCCAGCAGGGCCGGACTTCAGTTCCCCGTGGGCAGAATTCACCGTCTGCTGCGTAAAGGCAACTACGCCGAACGCGTCGGTGCTGGCGC
>NW_027189135.1:612061-622061 GCF_040958095.1 Procambarus clarkii
CCACCTCTCCATACCCCCCAGGGCCTGGCACGGCCTGGTACAGCCTGGTACAGCCTGGTACGGCCTGGTACAGCCTGGCACGGTCTGGTACAGCCTGGCACGGCCTGGCACGGCCTGGTACAGCCTGGTACAGCCTGGTACAGCCTGGTACGGCCTGGTACAGCCTGGTACAGCCTGGTACGGCCTGGTACGGCCTGGTACAGCCTGGTACAGCCTGGCACGGCCTGGTACAGCCTGGTACGGCCTGGCACGGCCTGGTACGGCCTGGCACGGCCTGGTACAGCCTGGTACGGCCTGGCACGGCCTGGTACGGCCTGGTACAGCCTGGCACGGCCTGGTACAGCCTGGCACGGCCTGGTACAGCCTGGTACGGCCTGGTACAGCCTGGTACGGCCTGGCACGGCCTGGTACGGCCTGGCACGGCCTGGTACGGCCTGGTACAGCCTGGTACGGCCTGGCATGGCCTGGTACAGCCTGGCACGGCCTGGTACAGCCTGGCACGGCCTGGTAGAGCCTGGCACGGCCTGGTACGGCCTGGTACGGCCTGGCACGGCCAGGTACGGCTGGTAAAGCCTGGTACGGCCTGGACGGCCTGGTACAGCCTGGCACGGCCTGGTACAGCCTGGCGCGGCCTGGTACTGCCTGGTACAGCCTGGCACGGCCTGGTAAGCCTGGCACGGCCTGGTACAGCCTGGCACTGCCTGGTACAGCCTGGCACGGCCTGGTACAGCCTGGGACGGCCTGTACGGCCTGGTACAGCCTGGTACGGCCTGGTACGGCCTGGTACAGCCTGGTACGGCCTGGTACAGCCTGGCACGGCCTGTCGGCCTGGCACGGCCTGGTACGGCCTGGTACGGCCTGGCACGGCTGGCACGACTCAGAGGCAAGCCGGGCGCCTCTGCTAACCGGTATTTTACCCCCACAAACAAGCAATTAGCCGCCTTCAAGTGACAGTGGTGCAGCTCAACAGAAAGGCACCGCCAGCCACAAGGAGCAGTGTGCTAGTTGACCAGAGTCCACCTCGCGTTGACACTGGAGGAGTCCTCACCGCTGGACTATATAAAGGGCGCCGCCTCCCTGAGAGCTATCTACGGGCTCACCATAGCCCGTGCTACTTGGAACGTGTTCCGAGTAGCTGAATCTTAACAACTACAACAACCCTGGAGAGCCAGTCTCTCCCCTAGTGCTCTAGGATCACCTTCGTGTCTCTCACCCGTCGTCCGCCTTCAGCCAACGTCGTGTGATGATGCCATGGTGGTATGGTGAGTGATGCCATGGTGGTATGGTGAGTGATGCCATGGTGGTATGGTGAGTGATGCCATGGTGGTATGGTGAGTGATGCCATGGTGGTATGGTGAGTGATGCCATGGTGGTATGGTGACTGATGCCATGGTGGTATGGTGACTGATGCCATGGTGGTATGGTGAGTGATGCCATGGTGGTATGGTTAGTGATGCCATGGTGGTATGGTGAGTGATGCCATGGTGGTATGGTGAGTGATGCCATGGTGGTATGGTGAGTGATGCCATGGTGGTATGGTGAGTGATGCCATGGAGGTATGGTGAGTGATGCCATGGTGGTATGGTGAGTGATGCCATGGTGGTATGGTGAGTGATGCCATGGTGGTATGGTGACTGATGCCATGGTGGTATGGTGAGTGATGCCATGGTGGTATGGTGAGTGATGCCATGGTGGTAT
The DNA here is from genome assembly GCF_040958095.1 of Procambarus clarkii. Classification (NCBI taxonomy): domain Eukaryota; kingdom Metazoa; phylum Arthropoda; class Malacostraca; order Decapoda; family Cambaridae; genus Procambarus; species Procambarus clarkii. The sequence continues at coordinate 613,760 of NW_027189135.1, forward strand.
GGTGAGTGATGCCATGGTGGTATGGTGAGTGATGCCATGTTGGTATGGTGACTGATGCCATGGTGGTATGGTGACTGATGCCATGGTGGTATGGTGAGTGATGCCATGGTGGTATGGTGACTGATGCCATGGTGGTATGGTGAGTGATGCCATGGTGGTATGGTGAGTGATGCCATGGTGGTATGGTGAGTGATGCCATGGTGGTATGGTGAGTGATGCCATGGTGGTATGGTGAGTGATGCATGGTGGTATGGTGACTGATGCCATGGTGGTATGGTGACTGATGCCATGGTGGTATGGTGAGTGATGCCATGGTGGTATGGTGAGTGATGCCATGGTGGTATGGTGAGTGATGCCATGGTGGTATGGTGAGTGATGCCATGGTGGTATGGTGAGTGATGCCATGGTGGTATGGTGAGTGATGCCATGGTGGTATGGTGAGTGATGCCATGGTGGTATGGTGACTGATGCCATGGTGGTATGGTGAGTGATGCCATGGTGGTATGGTGAGTGATGCCATGGTGGTATGGTGAGTGATGCCATGGTGGTATGGTGACTGATGCCATGGTGGTATGGTGACTGATGCCATGGTGGTATGGTGAGTGATGCCATGGTGGTATGGTGAGTGATGCCATGGTGGTATGGTGACTGATGCCATGGTGGTATGGTGAGTGATGCCATGGTGGTATGGTGAGTGATGCCATGGTGGTATGGTGAGTGATGCCATGGTGGTATGGTGACTGATGCCATGGTGGTATGGTGACTGATGCCATGGTGGTATGGTGACTGATGCCATGGTGGTATGGTGAGTGATGCCATGGTGGTATGGTGAGTGATGCCATGGTGGTATGGTGAGTGATGCCATGGTGGTATGGTGACTGATGCCATGGTGGTATGGTGAGTGATGCCATGGTGGTATGGTGAGTGATGCCATGGTGGTATGGTGACTGATGCCATGGTGGTATGGTGACTGATGCCATGGTGGTATGGTGACTGATGCCATGGTGGTATGGTGACTGATGCCATGGTGGTATGGTGAGTGATGCCATGGTGGTATGGTGAGTGATGCCATGGTGGTATGGTGAGTGATGCCATGGTGGTATGGTGACTGATGCCATGGTGGTATGGTGACTGATGCCATGGTGGTATGGTGAGTGATGCCATGGTGGTATGGTGAGTGATGCCATGGTGGTATGGTGACTGATGCCATGGTGGTATGGTGAGTGATGCCATGGTGGTATGGTGAGTGATGCCATGGTGGTATGGTGAGTGATGCCATGGTGGTATGGTGAGTGATGCCATGGTGGTATGGTGATTGATGCCATGGTGGTATGGTGAGTGATGCCATGGTGGTATGGTGAGTGATGCCATGGTGGTATGGTGAGTGATGCCATGGTGGTATGGTAGCTGTCTTCAGTACACCAGTATATCTTTATGCTTCTCTTCATTGCTTATACTGTAGTTTATTTTTACATTTAAGATCATATTAACTTGTTCACTTTTGCATTACATGAGAGTCAAGTATTTTCACGGGCATTTATGTTCATTAATATTTCAGTAAATTGTTGAAATATTTGATTTTTATTTGTTTCCACCTGTGACTTACACACTGCTGGCCAATAGCAGCATTTTGTTTATTATGTGCGGGAGAGCCATACCATCTTGGTTCAGTATAGCTGCGATACCACAACCCGTCACACCCTAGACTCTCACACCCTAAACTCTCACACCCTAAACTCTCACGCCCTAAACTCTCACGCCCTAAACTCACACACCCTAAACTCTCACACCCTAAACTCACACACCCTAAACTCTCACACCCTAAACTCACACACCCTAAACTCACACACCCTAAACTCACACACCCTAAACTCTCACACCCTAAACTCTCACACCCTAAACTCTCACACCCTAAACTCTCACACCCTAAACTCACACACCCTAAACTCACACACCCTAAACTCTCACACCCTAAACTCTCACACCCTAAACTCTCACACCCTAAACTCTCACACCCTAAACTCTCACGCCCTAAACTCTCACGCCCTAAACTCACACACCCTAAACTCTCACACCCTAAACTCACACACCCTAAACTCACACACCCTAAACTCACACCCTAAACTCTCACGCCCTAAACTCTCACACCCTAAACTCACACACCCTAAACTCACACCCTAAACTCTCACGCCCTAAACTCTCACACCCTAAACTCACACACCCTAAACTCACACCCTAAACTCTCACGCCCTAAACTCACACACCCTAAACTCACACCCTAAACTCTCACACCCTAAACTCTCACACCCTAAACTCTCACACCCTAAACTCTCACACCCTAAACTCACACACCCTAAACTCTCACGCCCTAAACTCTCACGCCCTAAACTCTCACACCCTAAACTCACACACCCTAAACTCTCACGCCCTAAACTCACACACCCTAAACTCTCACACCCTAAACTCTCACACCCTAAACTCTCACGCCCTAAACTCTCACGCCCTAAACTCTCACACCCTAAACTCACACACCCTAAACTCACACACCCTAAACTCACACCCTAAACTCACACACCCTAAACTCTCACACCCTAAACTCTCACACCCTAAACTCTCACGCCCTAAACTCTCACGCCCTAAACTCACACACCCTAAACTCTCACACCCTAAACTCACACACCCTAAACTCACACACCCTAAACTCACACACCCTAAACTCTCACACCCTAAACTCTCACACCCTAAACTCTCACACCCTAAACTCACACACCCTAAACTCACACACCCTAAACTCTCACACCCTAAACTCTCACACCCTAAACTCTCACACCCTAAACTCTCACACCCTAAACTCTCACGCCCTAAACTCTCACGCCCTAAACTCACACACCCTAAACTCTCACACCCTAAACTCACACACCCTAAACTCACACACCCTAAACTCACACCCTAAACTCTCACGCCCTAAACTCTCACACCCTAAACTCACACACCCTAAACTCACACCCTAAACTCTCACGCCCTAAACTCTCACACCCTAAACTCTCACACCCTAAACTCTCACACCCTAAACTCTCACACCCTAAACTCTCACACCCTAAACTCTCACACCCTAAACTCACACACCCTAAACTCTCACGCCCTAAACTCTCACGCCCTAAACTCTCACACCCTAAACTCACACACCCTAAACTCTCACGCCCTAAACTCACACACCCTAAACTCTCACACCCTAAACTCTCACACCCTAAACTCTCACGCCCTAAACTCTCACGCCCTAAACTCTCACACCCTAAACTCACACACCCTAAACTCACACACCCTAAACTCACACCCTAAACTCTCACACCCTAAACTCACACGCCCTAAACTCTCACACCCTAAACTCACACGCCCTAAACTCACACACCCTAAACTCACACGCCCTAAACTCTCACACCCTAAACTCACACGCCCTAAACTCACACACCCTAAACTCTCACACCCTAAACTCACACCCTAAACTCTCACACCCTAAACTCACACGCCCTAAACTCTCACACCCTAAACTCTCACACCCTAAACTCACACGCCCTAAACTCTCACACCCTAAACTCTCACACCCTAAACTCTCACACCCTAAACTCTCACACCCTAAACTCTCACACCCTAAACTCTCACGCCCTAAACTCTCACACCCTAAACTCACACACCCTAAACTCACACCCTAAACTCTCACACCCTAAACTCTCACGCCCTAAACTCACACACCCTAAACTCTCACACCCTAAACTCTCACACCCTAAACTCTCACACCCTAAACTCACACACCCTAAACTCACACCCTAAACTCTCACACCCTAAACTCTCACACCCTAAACTCTCACACCCTAAACTCACACACCCTAGACTCATTAATTTTCCTGTAATTTATTCCATAAATCAACAATCCTCTTCCCAAACAGGTATTTATCAGGTATTTTATCAAGGTAGTATCTTAGCCAATTTGTAACTATTTTTTCGTATTCTGTTTTGTGTTGAAATATTTCACGTCTGAATTGATATATTTAACGTTAAAGCAAGGTGAATGTGAACAACAGGAGGGAGAAGAGAGGCTATAGTCATTGTAAATGATAACGGTAAGGTGGGGCCGAGGAGCTAAGCCTCGACAATACCAGCACAACTATAGGTAAACTGTATACTATAGAAGTTTACCTATAGTAAACTCCTCTCACTGGCCTCCACCACCACATTTCACTAATATATTTTGGTAAGACGAGAGAGAGAGAGAGAGAGAGAGAGAGAGAGAGAGAGAGAGAGAGAGAGAGAGAGAGAGAGAGAGAGAGAGAGAGAGAGAGAGAGAGGCAGAAACAGAGAGGCAGAGACAGTAGATAGATGGATGGATAGATAGCTGGATAGGTAGATGAATAGATGGATGGGTGGATAGATAAATGGATAGATAGATAAATGTATGGTTATATGGATAATAAGATGATTAGATGTATGGAGATATGAACAGATAGATTTAAAAATTGATGAGCTGTTGGATAGATAGACTTACAGATAGGCTTACAGATAGATGGAGAAAAAGATAAATAGCAAGATGGATATGAAGATGTATATATTGATAGATGGGGATAGATGAATATATCTATAGATGGATAGATGGATGGATAGATAAAGTTAAATGGAGGGATAGATAGATGGGATAGATTGTAGATAGAGAGACCCGGACAACGCCGGGTGAGCTCATCTAACACAGTACGCCACACACACACACACACACACACAGTGGTAGACGGTTGGAACAAGTTAAGTGAGAAGGTGGTGGAGGCCAAGACCGTCAGTAGTTTCAAAGCGTTATATGACAAAGAGTGCTGGGAAGACGGGACACCACGAGCGTAGCTCTCATCCTGTAACTACACTTAGGTAATTACACTTAGGTAATTACACACACACACACACACACACACACACACACACACTGATGAACCAAGTCATATTGAAATGCAAGGAGGCTGAAGAGAGATTTATTCTAACAATAAAGGAAAAAAGCAGGAGGGAATATAATAACCCATGGTTTAATAGACAGTGTCAGGAAGCAAAGGTGAGAAGCAGGAGGGAGTGGAGGAAGTACAGAAGACAAAGAACATAGGACAACAGGATTAGATGTAACAGAGCTAGGAATGATTACATTAACATAAGACGAGTGTCGGAAAGAAATTATGAGAATGATATTGCAGTCAAAGCAAAAAAGCAACCTAAATTACTACATAGCCATATAAGAAGGAAGATGTCGGTAAATGACCAAGTGACAAGACTGAGGAAAACAGAAGGGGCATATACAGAAAGCGACAAGGAAATCTGCGAGGTACTGAATGCAAAATTCCATGGAGTGTTCACAACCGAGCCTGAGCAGCTCCCATTGTTAGAAGAGATTACCCAAGATGAAAGACTATCAGATATAGAGGTGACAGCAGAGGAGGTAATGAAACAGTTGACAACACTGGATGCAAATAAAGCTGCTGGACCAAACAAAGTATCACCATGGATACTTAAAGAGGCAGCACAGGCTCTCAGCGTGCCTCTGGCAATGATCTTTAATGAGTCACTTATGTCGGGAGAATTGCCCAGTTGCTGGAAGGAGGCAAATGTCGTACCGATTTTCAAGAAAGGTGATAGGGAGGAGGCACTTAACTACAGATCCGTATCACTGACAAGCATCCCCTGCAAAATACTTGAAAGAATAATTAGGCTAAGACTTGTTGAGCACCTGGAGAGCATTGGGTTTGTAAACAAGCACCAACATGGGTTCTGGACAGGGAAATCATGCTTAACAAACCTTTTAGAATTCTATGACAAAGTAACAAGGATAAGGCAGGACAGAAAAGGCTGAGCAGACTGCATATTTCTTGACTGCCAAAAGGCCTTTGATACAGTACCGCACATGAGACTGCTATACAAACTTGAGAGGCAGGCAGGAGTAAGCGGAAAGGCCCTAGTATGGGTGAAGAACTACCTAACAGGAAGGAGCCAGAGGGTAATGGTAAGGGGCGAGAAGTCGGACTGACGAACAGTAACAAGTGGAGTACCTCAAGGATCGGTGCTGGGATCAATCCTCTTTCTAATTTACGTAAATGATATGTTTACAGGAGTGGAATCATACATGTCAATGTTTGCGGATGACGCAAAATTAATGAGAAGAGTTGTGACAGACGAGGATTGTAGGATCCTCCAAGAGGACTTAAACAGGTTGCAGAGATGGTCAGGGAAATGACTACTTGAGTTTAACACCAGTAAATGTAAAGCTATGGAAATGGGATCAGGTGACAGGAGACCAAAGGGACAGTACACAATGAAGGGGAACAGCCTACCTGTAACGATCCAAGAAAGAGACCTGGGAGTGGATGTGACACCTAATCTAACTCCTGAGGCACATATAAATAGGATAACGACAGCAGCGTACTCTACACTGGCGAAAATTAGAACTTCATTCAGAAACCTAAATGAGGAGGCTTTTAGGGCGCTTTACACTGCCTACGTGAGACCCGTCTTAGAGTATGCCGCGCCATCATGGAGCCCCCACCTGAAGAAACACATAAAGAAACTGGAGAAGGTTCAGAGGTTTGCGACGAGGCTTGTCCCAGAGTTACGAGGGATGGGATATGAAGAGCGTCTGAAGGAACTGAACCTTACGACACAAGAGAAAAGAAGGGAGAGAGGAGATATGATAGGGACATATAAAATACTCAGGGGAATTGACAAAGTGGAAATAGATGAAATGTTCACACGTAATAATAACAGAACGAGGGGACATGGGTGGAAACTGGAAACTCAGATGAGTCACAGAGATGTTAGGAAGTTTTCTTTTAGCGTGAGAGTAGTGGAAAAATGGAATGCACTTGGGGAACAGGTTGTGGAAGCAAATACTATTCATACTTTTAAAACTAGATATGATAGGGAAATGGGACAAGTGTCATTGCTGTAAACAACCGATAGCTGGAAAGACGGGATCCAAGAGTCAATGCTCGATCCTGCAAGCACAAATAGGTGAGTACACACACACACACACGCGCGCGCGCGTGTGTACAGCCATGAGCGTATTTGATGGTGCCATAACCACACCATGATGGTGCCAACCCAACACCATGATGGTGCCACAACCACACCATGATGGTGCCATAACCACACCATGATGGTGCCATAACCACACCATGATGGTGCCATAACCACACCATGATGGTGCCATAACCACACCATGATGGTGCCATAACCACACCATGATGGTGCCATAACCACACCATGATGGTGCCATAACCACACCATGATGGTGCCATAACCACACCATGATGGTGCCATAACCACACCATGATGGTTCCACAACCACACCATGATGGTGCCACAACCACACCATGATGGTGCCATAACCACACCATGATGGTGCCATAACCACACCATGATGGTGCCACAACCACACCATGATGGTGCCATAACCACACCATGATGGTGCCATAACCACACCATGATGGTGCCATAACCACACCATGATGGTGCCATAACCACACCATGATGGTGCCATAACCACAGCATGATGGTGCCACAACCACACCATGATGGTGCCATAACCACACCATGATGGTGCCATAACCACACCATCATGGTGCCATAACCACATCATGAAGGTGCCATGACATGCAATGAACAAGGGGACACAGGTGGAAACTTATTACCCACAAGAGCCACAGAGACGTTAGAAGGAACTTTTTCAGTGTCAGAGTAGTTAACAGATGAAATGCATTAGACAGTGATGTGATGGAGGCTGACTCCATACACAGTTTCAAGTGTAGATATGATAGAGTCCAGTAGGCTCAGGAACCTGTACACCTGTTGAGAGGCGGGACCAAAGAGACAAAGCTCAACCCCTGCAAGCACAATTAGGTGAGTACCACTATTTAGGACATTAAATTATGGGAATTAATGATCCCGGACATAGGCCTTCATTTTGTTATGACCCTTGTCCTCTGGGTATGGTTCCTCTGCTTGCAGTTGTAAAACAATATATAATAATACAGCCTTGCCTACTATAAGTATCTAGAGTAAATAACTCAACTGCTTACTCAACAATGCAATATACTTAAAGTAAGGGTAACAAAGACATACAAACATATAAATGGAAATACAGGCAGCCAGAAATATTAATGCACCAGAATACAATAATACAATATTATATAAGCACTGATCACTATTTTAAAACTTAAATAGAGTGATGGGTATGCACATAATGGTCTAACCAGGAAATCAGCTATGTTACTAAACAATAAAC
>NW_027189135.1:627061-682061 GCF_040958095.1 Procambarus clarkii
AGGGTCAACAGCAGCTGGTATGGGGTCAGCAGCAGCAGCAGGTGTAGGGTCAACAGCAGCTGGTGTGGGGTCAGCAGCAGCAGCAGCTGGTGTGGTGTCAGCAGCAGCAGCTGGTGTGGGGTCAGCAGCAGCAGCAGCTGGTGTGGGGTCAGCAGCAGCAGCTGGTGTGGGGTCAGCAGCAGCAGCTGGTGTGGGGTCAGCAGCAGCTGGTGTGGGGTCAGCAGCAGCAGGTGTAGGGTCAACAGCAGCTGGTGTGGGGTCAGCAGCAGGTGGTGTGGGGTCAGCAGCTGGAGTAGGGTCAGCAGCAGGTGGTGTAGGGTCAGCAGCAGGTGGTGTGGGGTCAGCAGCAGCTGGTGTAGGGTCAGCAGCAGCAGGTGGTGTGGGGTCAGCAGCAGGTGGTGTAGGGTCAGCAGCAGCTGGTGTAGGGTCAGCAGCAGCTGGTGTAGGGTCAGCAGCAGGTGGTGTGGGGTCAGCAGCAGCAGCTGGTGTAGGGTCAGCAGCAGGTGGTGTAGGGTCAGCAGCAGGTGGTGTAGGGTTAGCAGCAGCTGGTGTAGGGTCAGCAGCAGCTGGTGTAGGGGTCAGCAGCAGCTGGTGTAGGGTCAGCAGCAGGTGGTGTAGGGTCAGCAGCAGCTGGTGTAGGGTCAGCAGCAGCTGGTGTAGGGTCAGCAGCAGCTGGTGTAGGGTCAGCAGCAGCTGGTGTAGGGTCAGCAGCAGCTGGTGTAGGGTTAGCAGCAGCAGCTGGTGTGGGGTCAGCAGCAGCAGCTGGTGTGGGGTCAGCAGCAGCTGGTGTAGGGTCAGCAGCAGCTGGTGTAGGGTCAGCAGCAGGTGGTGTAGGGTCAGCAGCAGCTGGTGTAGGGTCAGCAGCAGCTGGTGTAGGGTCAGCAGCAGGTGGTGTAGGGTCAGCAGCAGCTGGTGTAGGGTCAGCAGCAGCTGGTGTAGGGTCAGCAGCAGCTGGTGTAGGGGTCAGCAGCAGCTGGTGTAGGGTCAGCAGCAGCTGGTGTGGGGTCAGCAGCAGCAGCTGGTGTGGGGTCAGCAGCAGCTGGTGTAGGGTCAGCAGCAGCAGGTGGTGTGGGGTCAGCAGCAGCAGGTGGTGTAGGGTCAGCAGCAGCAGCAGGTGGTGTAGGGTCAGCAGCAGCAGGTGGTGTAGGGTCAGCAGCAGCAGCTGGTGTCGGATCAGCAGCAGCTGGTGTAGGGTCAGCAGCAGGTGGTGTGGGGTCAGCAGCAGCAGCTGGTGTAGGGTCAGCAGCAGCTGGTGTAGGGTTAGCAGCAGCAGCTGGTGTAGGGTCAGCAGCAGCAGCTGGTGTAGGGTCAGCAGCAGCAGCTGGTGTAGGGTTAGCAGCAGCAGCTGGTGTGGGGTCAGCAGCAGCAGCTGGTGTAGGGTCAGCAGCAGCTGGTGTAGTGGGAGGAACAGTGAGCAGACAGCGGGTCTACAAGTGTGGCAGTGTTTACAGTAATGTCAGGGTCAGGAACTGAGGTGGAAGCTGAGGCCGAGGTGGGGAAGACTTCATCAGGCACGGTAATGGTCTGGAGACCGTCAGCCTCGTACAGGAGGTTCACAGTCCTCACAAATTCACAGTAATTGGAGCCAGTAATTTTACTCACTAAACATGTAATATCATATGTAGTGTTAAGGTCGGTGGCAGTATCTGGCAACTGCCGTGGCGAAACCTTGGTCGACGATTGGCTGGAGTCTGGTGGTGATGAAGGCTGGGTCGGTGATTGGTTGACTGGCTGGCTGTCGGACTGCATGCTGGGTCCCCATTGGCTGGGACGCTGGTGGGCGGCTCCTCCTCCCGGGAGCTCCGAGAAAATGGCGGCTTGCAAGTAAATAATAAATAAATAAATAAATTTTTATTCTGGAAAAGTACATACATAGTTGATTTACAAAGCTGATGTTGTATTTATAGATAGAGCAAATACATACAATACCTAAAGCCACTAATACACATAGCGTTACAGGCAAGTTGAACGGTGAGGGAGCTCGACGAGCCTCAGAAGCCCCTCCAAACTTTCCCCTTTTCGCCCTCCTGGGCTAAGGTATGCTGAACTCTGTAGTTACTATATGAGTACTGGAACACTTGATGATATATTGGACTTGTATCCAAGATTGACCATGTAATATATCAATCATACAATGTATATATATGATGTAACTATATAACCTGAGCTTGTAAAAGCACCTTCATCACCTTCAGTGATTAAGTGCTTAATTGCACACTAGTTTCTTTATCAGCTACCTCACCCTGTCAGGGTAAATGAGACAGATGTATGTGAATGCATGTGTGTGTGTGCATATATGTATGTATATGTGTGTGTATGTGTATGTATATGTATGGGTATAAAGCATATATGGAAGCTGATCAGAATTACATTTCACCTTTGTGAATGTACATTAATGACACTATGTAAAAGACACATCTAACACATTATGTAGGACATACGTAAATCTGGGTATCTATGTATTTACGTATGTAGGTTAGCTTAGCATTTTAAAAGCCCTGAATCACCTTCTGTGGTTGATGTTCAATAAACCCTTGAACTATATGTTTAACACATTCTCTAACCCTGTCCATGGAGGACAGAAGAAAATGTATATATGCTGGTTAGCATTGTAAATGTCTGGCCACGTCTGTGGTAGAAAATAATAATAATAAAAAAATAATAATAAAAAAAAGCTCCTCCAGCTCTCGCAAGCTTCTTAATGTCATCATTGCGCACAGGACACAGATGAGATATGGCAATATGGTCATCACCTACACAACGGGTGACGCGACACTGTTTATTGTGGTGGTCCTGGCCACTAACTCTACACTTATTCACACTTTGAGGGCACTTCCTGGTCACGTGAGAGTACTGGTAGCACTTGTAGCACTGGCTTACCTCGTAATAACCTTCCATGTGTACTGAAGCAGGTGGTGTGTTGACGCCTAAGACCTAAATCCTGTGGTGGTGGCGGCCAGGTCCGCTGCGGCAGCTGTAGTGAAGGTCACTTTCAAGGTGGAGCGAGTGTCGTTGGTGGTGGTGGTGATCTTGGCCGAGACAGCTGTCATGTTGACGTTTTCAGAGTTGATGTTGTCCAGGATGACGTCCACCTCGTGCTCGGTGATCCCCGAGCTGACTCTCCTGGCCAAGATGGTCCGTTCATAGTAGTACAGACGTGGCGGCAGGTGTGAACAGGCGTTCAGGGTCGTCTTCAGAGGAGCCAGAGAGGACGACACCCTCGTCGTCCTGCTGGATATCGTCGGGTACGGTGTTGGTCGCGGCGGTGAGTATTTCCTCTCGTCCGAATGCGTGGTTCTCTAGGAACCTTAACTCTGAAGGTCATGGTACGGTGTGGCTAGTACCCGCGAGGACCCAGGAGCCGAGGCGAAGCGAAAATGTCCAAAGAGCTGGCAAGCAGGGATGGAAGATGCACGCGAAGGATTTAGGAAAACATGAAGGAGGATTAGGAGGTTGGGCAAAGAGGGGGGAGGACAGGGTAGTGGCCCAACCACTTTGGCTGTAAGAATGATTATGGAGTGATATCAGTTGATATGTGAATTGATGGCGAGGGAAGACTGTACTCATAGATGATGATTTATTTTTTTGTTATTAATGATTGCTGGGTGCCAGTAGCAGGAAGCTGTAGCTGTTGCACAACAGGAGGAGAGAAGGTGCCATGCGAGGACACAGTTCGTCTTGGTGCCACACCTGGAGAGCAGTGTTGTGGTGACTTGCAGATGTGTGGTTGGTAGGGAAGCTTGTAGGTGATGTATACAATGATTTTGTCCTGGTTGGTAGAGGTATTGGTGATTGATGTTGACTTGTTAGTTCATAGTTCGTGCCTGTTAGGTGTATAATGGATCAGGAGGTTCCCATTCCTCCTCACGTAGTAGGTTACTAAGTATCCTGGACCGTGACTGACTCTCTGTTGTAGTGACATCCTCCTTGTACTGTGGGGCTGGTCTCGTGTCTCATAGTTAGTAGTGTTGTATACCGTAAAGGGGTCGTCACCATGTGGTAAGTTGGTGTACTTCATTTTGTATACCTGCTTTACTGAGAGTTTGTGGAGGACGTCTATTCAATGGTTCTATCTTTAATTGGATGTGGAGTCTGTCGGTCCGAATTTTCTCAGCAAGTGTCACTCCTGCTACAAATCTGAGTGCTCTATTTAGAGCCCTTTAAAGTTTCAACATATGACTGTTTAGTAAGAGCAAGCGGGATGTATGGGTATTCCAGAATAAGTCGAGTAAGCATTCTGTATAGATGTAGCTTCACATGTTGAGGAGCTTGCCTTAATCGGTGCAGCCGAGCTAGTTGTGCTTTGGCTAAGGCTTTGGCTTGTGCTTTCTTATTGATATACTCAGTGGAATTCAAAAGTCTCGATATTACATAGCTTAGAATTGTGGAGGAGTTCTGTACCTGTATTAATGTGCCACCAATGTTGATGACCCCGAGTGTACTAGCCCAGCTGCCCTCTGAGCACAGTTGAATCTTGTTAGAGTTTGTCACGATTTTCCAGTCTTGTTCCCAACTTGCTGTGGCTGCTAGTTCCTCCTTCGTCTTCCTTATGACTGAATGTTGTTTAGTTCCTTGGCCAGCAGGCATCCACGACACTACATGGATGACATTGTCCGCGAATTGAGTGATAATAGTGTCGTTATAAATAGGGCGTGGCAAATGGTTTACAAAGAGATTGAAGAGGAGTGGGCTGATGCACGATCCCTGAGGAACTCCTGCTGTCGGGATAAAGGCTTCTGCTTCCTTGTTGTTAAACATTGGAATTATTGATCTATGGCTTAGAATTATTTGTACTAGTCTTAGGAGGGTCCAGTTGTGGTGTGGTATGGATTGCAGCTTGAAGAGCAGACCATTATGCCATAGACTGTTAAAGGCCTTGTTGACATCTCTGGTTGCTATTAATGCTGTCTGGTGCTGTTTCCTGATACCGGCGTTCTGCCTCATAAATGATGTTGATGGCATGTTGCGTTGATCTGTGGTTCCTAAAACCAAACTGTTTTTCTGTATACAGATGGTGGTACTCCATGTAGTAGTTAATGCGATTTGACAGTATTTTCTCAAAGCACTTTCCTGTCGACTCCAACAGGGAGATAGGCCTATAGTTTCCAGGGACATGTTCTGCTGTTGCCTGGCTTCGGGATAAAGATCATTTTGGCAGTTTTAAATACTTGTGGGTAGTGGCCTGAGACGAGGATGGCGTTGAAGACATTGATCAGGGACTGCAGGTAGTTTAGAGGTAGACACTTCAGTTGGTTGACTGTTATTCCTGACAAACCTGGCGCTTTGTTCCTCGTTTTCTTTAATACTTCTATCAGCTCCCGTAAGGTGATGGATCGGGTGGTCAGGGTCGAGGAGTGCGGTGTCCACTAGAGGCCTGCTAGACAGGTTCTCCACGTTTTCAGCAACCCATTGGTTGACTGTACGGTGGTTGTCATTGTTGATTTGGCTGTTGTTTTCTGTAAAGATTCCCTCCCAAACTAATCCCATGAGATTAGCCTGCAGGTGTGCATCTTCCACTCTGGTGGTTATTACCTCGTTGTTGTCATCAGTATATGTATAGCTTGAGGTGCGACAGCTGGCGTCTTTGATGATCCTAGGAGTTGTCTGATCTTTCCCCAGACTCTGGCAGGTTCTCTCTTGTACTGGTTCACTTGGTTGACTAGTGTACCCCAAATATGACTTTTGTGTAGGAGCGTGAGGCCCAAGACTTCACGTCTGAGGGACTGAATGATATGGAGGGATGGCTGGCCTGTGCGTAGGCGCCTCACACATTCTTGTTGGTAATGCCTCATTTTATCCTTGATCTCTCTGGTTGGTTTGTATTGCTGAATTATTCTGGTGTTAGTTAGGTCACAATTGGCCATAGTTGCTTCAGTGATGCGAGTATGTATGGAGGCAATTACTGCGTCAATGTCCTGGACCGGTTGGTTGTCAAGATCAGTGCCAAGGAACTCCATATATGGGCGAAGTCGAACTGTGGTTTAGATTGGGTCTAAATTCTAAAGGGAGATGCTTGGAGGTGGAGAATAACAGGTATGTGATCTGAACCCACATCACTACCTGGGAGTATTCTACTGTGAAAGATATTGCATTCAACATTCGTCAGTATAATATCAGGTTTTCCTTGGTGGTTACCTACACAGGTTTTAAAGTAGGGACCCAAGAAGGTTAAGTTCCTCGCTGTCATGAGTATTATATAATAGTTGATCTTTGATGTCATCACGTCCATTGGTGTCATTGAAAATTGCTGCATGGTGTGCATTAAAGTCCCCTGCAAGGATCGTTGGGGCATTTCTGTTGAGCACCTTGTGAATGGCTCTCGAGGGGATGGAGTGCTGGCCTGGGGGGATGTAGGCAGTTAAAATAGCAAGTGGGCCATGATTCGTGACTATTTCCACAGCTAGGGAGCATATTTCCACAGCTAGGGAGCATATTTCCACAGCTAGGGGCATTTTCTTCTTGGAGGTAGATGTTGGTGAAGAAGCAGCCCAGCTTGATGAGCACCGCAACACCTCTATTCTGCCCAGAGTTCCTTTCAGTGGTCGTGTATCCATAGAGTTTAATGTGTTGGTCTGGGCGTGCAGAAGTGTCGTTTAATAGGATGACTTCAGGGTGATAGTTACATGCTTCCAGCTCTAGTAAATATTTGTTGTTGAAAAAGTGCCTTATGTAAGTGCCTTATGTTAACTTGCATAATTGTAATCCCCATTAGTGTTTGGTGTTTCTGAAGGGGTATGGTGACCTTTCAGGCTGCTTCTTTTGCTGGCCTTTTTTCTTAGCTGTCTGTACAGGTTTCGTTTCCCTTATCTGGTGTGCTTCCCTCTGCCCCTCGCTTGTGCTCTGCTTCCTCCTCCTCTCTTCCTCCTCTTTTGCTACATCTTCCTCTTCCGTTTCATCATCTTCTTCTTCTTCATCTCCTGAGGCTTGTTCGTCTTCCACTACTTCAGTGGTAGACGTATCTGGCAGCTTTCTCAAAACCCAAATGTCGAGTACACAATGTGTCAACTTTAAGAAAGAGAAAACATGCACTCTCTAGAACATTATATTGTAGAATGTCCCATATTGACTGACTTTCGCCCTCCTGGGCTAAGGTATGCTGAACTGTGTAATTACTATATGAGTACTGGAACACTTGATGATATATTGGACTTGTACCCAAGATTAACCATGTAATGTATCAATTATGAAATGTACGTGATGTAACTATATAACCTGAGCTTGTAAAAGCACCTTCATCACCTTCAGTGATTAAGTTCTTAATTGCACACTAGTTTCTCTATCAGCTATCTCACTCTGTCAGAGTAAAAGAGACAAATGTATGTGAATGCATGTGTGTGTGTATATATGTATGTATACATGTATGTATATATGTATGTGTACATATATATGTGTGTACTCACCTATTTGTGCTTGCAGGATCGAGCATTGACTCTTGGATCCCGCCTTTCCAGCTATCGGTTGTTTACAGCAATGACTCCTGTCCCATTTCCCTATCATACCTAGTTTTAAAAGTATGAATAGTATTTGCTTCCACAACCTGTTCTCCAAGTGCATTCCATTTTTCCATTACTCTCACGCTAAAAGAAAACTTCCTAACATCTCTGTGACTCATCTGAGTTTCCAGTTTCCACCCATGTCCCCTCGTTCTGTTATTATTACGTGTGAACATTTCATCTATTTCCACTTTGTCAATTCCCCTGTGTATTTTATATGTCCCTATCATATATCCTCTCTCCCTTCTTTTCTCTAGTGTCGTAAGGTTCAGTTCCTTCAGACGCTCTTCATATCCCATCCCTCGTAACTCTGGGACAAGCCTCGTCGCAAACCTCTGAACCTTCTCCAGTTTCTTTATGTGTTTCTTCAGGTGGGGGCTCCATGATGGCGCGGCATACTCTAAGACAGGTCCTCACGTAGGCAGTGTAAAGCGCCCTAAAAGCCTCCTCATTTAGGTTTCTGAATGATGTTCTAATTTTCGCCAGTGTAGAGTACGCTGCTGTCGTTATCCTATTTATATGTGCCTCAGGAGTTAGATTAGGTGTCACATCCACTCCCAGGTCTCTTTCTCGAATCGTTACAGGTAGGCTGTTCCCCTTCATTGTGTACTGTCCCTTTGGTCTCCTGTCACCTGATCCCATTTCCATAGCTTTACATTTACTGGTGTTAAACTCCAGTAGCCATTTCCCTGACCATCTCTGCAACCTGTTTAAGTCCTCTTGGAGGATCCTACAATCCTCGTCTGTCACAACTCTTCTCATTAATTTTGCGTCATCTGCAAACATTGACATGTATGATTCCACTCCTGTAAACATATCATTTAAGTAAATTAGAAAGAGGATTGGTCCCAGCACCGATCCTTGAGATACTCCACTTGTTACTGTTCGCCAGTCCGACTTCTCGCCCCTTACCATTACCCTCTAGCTATTTCCTGTTAGGTAGTTCTTCACCCATACTAGGGCCTTTCCGCTTACTCCTGCCTGCCTCTCAAGTTTGTAAAGCAGTCTCATGTGCGGTACTGTATCAAAGGCCTTTTGGCAGTCAAGAAATATGCAGTCTGCCCAGCCTTCTCTGTCCTGCCTTATCCTTGTTACTTTATCATAGAATTCTAAAAGGTTTGTTAGGCATGATTTCCCTGTCCAGAACCCATGTTGGTGCTTGTTTACAAACCCAATGCTCTCCAGGTGCTCAACAAGTCTTAGCCTAATTATTCTTTCAAGTATTTTGCAGGGGATGCTTGTCAGTGATACGGGTCTGTAGTTAAGTGCCTCCTCCCTATCACCTTTTTTGAAAATCGGTACGACATTTGCCTCCTTCCAGCAACTGGGCAATTCTCCCGACATAAGTGACTTATTAAAGATCATTGCCAGAGGCACGCTGAGAGCCTGCGCTGCCTCTTTAAGTATCCACGGTGATACTTTGTCTGGTCCAACAGCTTTATTTGCATCCAGTGTTGTCAACTGTTTCATTACCTCCTCTGCTGTCACCTCTATATCTGATAGTCTTTCATCTTGGGTAACCCCTTCCAACAATGGGAGCTGCTCAGGCTCGGTAGTGAACACTCCATGGAATTTTGCATTCAGTACCTCGCAGATTTCCTTGTCGCTTTCTGTATATGCCCCTTCTGTTTTCCTCAGTCTTGTCACTTGGTCATTTACCGACATCTTCCTTCTTATATGGCTATGTAGTAATTTAGGTTGCTTTTTTGCTTTGACTGCAATATCATTCTCATAATTTCTTTCCGACACTCGTCTTATGTTAATGTAATCATTCCTAGCTCTGTTACATCTAATCCTGTTGTCCTCTGTCCTTTGTCTTCTGTACTTCCTCCACTCCCTCCTGCTTCTCACCTTTGCTTCCTGACACTGTCTACTAAACCATGGGTTATTATATTCCCTCCTGCTTTTTTTCTTTATTGTTGGAATAAATCTCTCTTCAGCCTCCTTGCATTTCAATATGACTTGGTTCATCATACCTTGCACTGTTTTTCCTCTAAGTTCTTCCTCCCACTGCACTTCTCCCAGGTAGTCCCTTATCCTTCTGTAGTCCCCTCGTCTGTAATCAAGTCTCCTTTCCCGGACCTCTTGTCCTTTGGTCACAATTTTAAGCTCCATCATGTAGTCAAAGACTAGGACACAATGGTCACTAGCTCCTAGTGGTATTTCATGTTCCAACTGCTCGATGTCTTCTACATTCTGGGTGAAAATGAGATCTAATAGGCTGGGCGTATCCCCTCCTCTTTCCCATGGTATCTTCTTTCACATGCTGTGTTAGGAAATTCCTGTCAATAACGTCTACCAGCTTCGCTCCCCCAGGTCTCCTCCCCGCCATGGGGATTCCTAGTTTCCCAATCTATCTCTCCGTGATTTAGGTCCCCCATGACCAGCAGCTTCGCTCTCATTCTATGCGCTAAAGTTGCTGCCCTCTGCAGTTCATCTATACATGTCTTGTTGCTGTCCTCGTACTCCTGCCTGGGCCTTCTACTGTTTGGTGGGGGATTGTAGAGTATCAAGATTACAATCTTCTTCCCATCCACTGTCAGAGTTCCATGTATGAAGCTCGTGCTTTCATTGGTACCCAGATTTTCCAGCTCATCAAACTTCCATTTCCGCTTTATTAGGAGTGCCACTCCTCCTCCCTGTCTCTGTGTCCTTTCTTTTCTTATCACCTGGTAACCCTCTGGAAAGATTGCATCCGAGATCATGCCATTTCTTTTAGTTTCCACTATTGCCACTATGTCTGGGTCTGCCTCACTAACTCTTTCTTTTATCTATTCTGCTTTATTGGCTACCCCATCAGCATTGGTGTACCAAACCTTGAGACTCTTCCTGGAAACTCGGGTGTCAGAGTTCCCCCTTTCACCAGGGGTCTGGGGGGAACTGGGGGTGTCTGGGGGGCGAGTGGGGGCTGTGGGGGTGAATGGTGGGGGTGCTAGGGGGCGTGCCTGGGAGTGCCTGGTGTGTCACAGTGGGCGCCGGGCTGGGAGTGTCACAGTGGGCGCCGGGCTGGGAGTGTCACCAGTGGGCGCCGGGCTAGGTGTGTCACAGTGGGCGCCGGGCAGGGTGTGTCACAGTGGGCGCCGGGCAAGGGTGTTGTCACAGTGGGCGCCGGGCTAGGGTGTGTCACAGTGGGCGCCGGGCTGGGAGTGTCACAGTGGGCGCCGGGCTGGGTGTGTCACAGTGGGCGCCGGGCTGGGAGTGTCACAGTGGCGCCGGGCTGGGAGTGTCACAGTGGGCGCCGGGCTGGGTGTGTCACAGTGGGCGCCGGGCAGGGAGTGTCACAGTGGGCGCCGGGCTAGGGAGTGTCACAGTGGGCGCCGGGCTGGGTGTGTCACAGTGGGCGCCGGGCTGGGAGTGTCACAGTGGGCGCCGGGCTGGGAGTGTCACAGTGGGCGCCGGGCTGGGTGTGTCACAGTGGGCGCCGGGCTGGGTAGTGTCACAGTGGGCGCCGGGCTGGGAGTGTCACAGTGGGCGCCGGGCTAGGGAGTGTCACAGTGGGCGCCGGGCTGGGAGTGTCACAGTGGGCGCCGGGCTGGGTGTGTCACAGTGGGCGCCGGGCATGGGTGTGTCACAGTGGGCGCCGGGCATGGGATGTGTCACAGTGGGCGCCGGGCAGGGAGTGTCACAGTGGGCGCCGGGCTAGGGAGTGTCACAGTGGGCGCCGGGCTGGGAGTGTCACAGTGGGCGCCGGGCTGGGTGTGTCACAGTGGGCGCCGGGCTGGGATGTGTCACAGTGGGCGCCGGGCTGGGAGTGTCACAGTGGGCGCCGGGCAGGGAGTGTCCACAGTGGGCGCCGGGCTGGGAGTGTCACAGTGGGCGCCGGGCTGGGATGTGTCACAGTGGGCGCCGGGCTGGGAGTGTCACAGTGGGCGCCGGGCTGGAGTGTGTCACAGTGGGCGCCGGGCTAGGGAGTGTCACAGTGGGCGCCGGGCTGGGAGTGTCACAGTGGGCGCCGGCTGGGAGTGTCACAGTGGGCGCCGGGCTGGGAGTGTCACAGTGGGCGCCGGGCTGGGAGTGTCACAGTGGGCGCCGGGCTGGGAGTGTCACAGTGGGCGCCAGGCTGGGAGTGTCACAGTGGGGCGCCGGGCTGGGAGTGTCACAGTGGGCGCCGGGCTGGGAGTGTCACAGTGGGCGCCGGGCTGGGAGTGTCACAGTGGGCGCCGGGCATGGGAGTGTCACAGTGGGCGCCGGGCTGGGAGTGTCACAGTGGGCGCCGGGCTGGGAGTGTCACAGTGGGCGCCAGGGCTGGGAGTGTCACAGTGGGCGCCGGGCTGGGTGTGTCACAGTGGGCGCCGGGCATGGGAGTGTCACAGTGGGCGCCGGGCTGGGAGTGTCACAGTGGGCGCCGGGCTGGGTGTGTCACAGTGGGCGCCGGGCAGGGAGTGTCACAGTGGGCGCCAGGGCTGGGAGTGTCACAGTGGGCGCCGGGCTGGGAGTGTCACAGTGGGCGCCGGGCTGGGTGTGTCACAGTGGGCGCCGGGCTGGGAGTGTCACAGTGGGCGCCGGGCTGGGTGTGTCACAGTGGGCGCCGGGCTGGGAGTGTCACAGTGGGCGCCGGGCTGGGTAGTGTCACAGTGGGCGCCGGGCTGGGTGTGTCACAGTGGGCGCCTGGGCTGGGAGTGTCACAGTGGGCGCCGGGCTGGGTGTGTCACAGTGGGCGCCGGGCTGGGAGTGTCACAGTGGGCGCCGGGCATGGGTAGTGTCACAGTGGGCGCCAGGCAGGGTAGTGTCACAGTGGGCGCCGGGCTGGGAGTGTCACAGTGGGCGCCGGGCTGGGAGTGTCACAGTGGGCGCCGGGCTGGGAGTGTCACAGTGGGCGCCGGGCATGGGAGTGTCACAGTGGGCGCCGGGCTGGGAGTGTCACAGTGGGCGCCGGGCTGGGAGTGTCACAGTGGGCGCCAGGGCTGGGAGTGTCACAGTGGGCGCCAGGCTGGGAGTGTCACAGTGGGCGCCGGGCTGGGAGTGTCACAGTGGGCGCCGGGCATGGGTGTGTCACAGTGGGCGCCGGGCTGGGAGTGTCACAGTGGGCGCCGGGCTGGGAGTGTCACAGTGGGCGCCGGGCTGGGAGTGTCACAGTGGGCGCCGGGCTGGGAGTGTCACAGTGGGCGCCGGGCTGGGAGTGTCACAGTGGGCGCCGGGCTGGGAGTGTCACAGTGGGCGCCGGGCTGGGTAGTGTCACAGTGGGCGCCGGGCTGGGAGTGTCACAGTGGGCGCCGGGCTGGGAGTGTCACAGTGGGCGCCGGGCTGGGTGTGTCACAGTGGGCGCCGGGCTGGGAGTGTCACAGTGGGCGCCGGGCTGGGAGTGTCACAGTGGGCGCCGGGCTGGGAGTGTCACAGTGGGCGCCGGGCTAGGGAGTGTCACAGTGGGCGCCGGGCTGGGAGTGTCACAGTGGGCGCCGGGCTGGGAGTGTCACAGTGGGCGCCGGGCTGGGAGTGTCACAGTGGGCGCCGGGCTGGGAGTGTCACAGTGGGCGCCGGGCAGGGAGTGTCACAGTGGGCGCCGGGCTGGGAGTGTCACAGTGGGCGCCGGGCTGGGTGTGTCACAGTGGGCGCCGGGCTGGGTGTGTCACAGTGGGCGCCGGGCAGGGAGTGTCACAGTGGGCGCCGGGCTGGGAGTGTCACAGTGGCGCCGGGCTGGGAGTGTCACAGTGGGCGCCGGGCTGGGAGTGTCACAGTGGGCGCCGGGCAGGAGTGTCACAGTGGGCGCCGGGCTGGGAGTGTCACAGTGGGCGCCGGGCTGGGAGTGTCACAGTGGGCGCCGGGCTGGGAGTGTCACAGTGGGCGCCGGGCTGGGAGTGTCACAGTGGGCGCCAGGGCAGGGAGTGTCACAGTGGGCGCCGGGCTGGGAGTGTCACAGTGGGCGCCGGGCTGGGAGTGTCACAGTGGGCGCCGGGCTGGGAGTGTCACAGTGGGCGCCGGGCTGGGAGTGTCACAGTGGGCGCCGGGCATGGGTGTGTCACAGTGGGCGCCAGGGCTGGGTAGTGTCACAGTGGGCGCCGGGCTGGGAGTGTCACAGTGGGCGCCGGGCTGGGAGTGTCACAGTGGGCGCCAGGGCTGGGAGTGTCACAGTGGGCGCCGGGCTGGGAGTGTCACAGTGGGCGCCGGGCTGGAGTGTCACAGTGGGCGCCGGGCTGGGAGTGTCACAGTGGGCGCCGGGCTGGGAGTGTCACAGTGGGCGCCGGGCTGGGTAGTGTCCACAGTGGGCGCCAGGCATGGGAGTGTCACAGTGGGCGCCGGGCTGGGAGTGTCACAGTGGGCGCCGGGCTGGGAGTGTCACAGTGGGCGCCGGGCTGGGAGTGTCACAGTGGGCGCCAGGGCATGGGAGTGTCACAGTGGGCGCCGGGGCTGGGTAGTGTCACAGTGGGCGCCGGGCTAGGGTAGTGTCACAGTGGGCCGCCGGGCTGGGTGTTCACAGTGGGCGCCGGGCAGGAGTGTCACAGTGGGCGCCGGGCTGGGTGTGTCACAGTGGGCGCCGGGCTAGGGAGTGTCACAGTGGGCGCCAGGCATGGGAGTGTCACAGTGGGCGCCGGGCTGGGAGTGTCACAGTGGGCGCCGGGCTGGGAGTGTCACAGTGGGCGCCGGGCTGGGTGTGTCACAGTGGGCGCCGGGCTGGGAGTGTCACAGTGGGCGCCGGGCTGGGAGTGTCACAGTGGGCGCCGGGCTGGGAGTGTCACAGTGGGCGCCGGGCTGGGAGTGTCACAGTGGGCGCCGGGCTGGGAGTGTCACAGTGGGCGCCGGGCTGGGAGTGTCACAGTGGGCGCCGGGCTGGGAGTGTCACAGTGGGCGCCGGGCTAGGGAGTGTCACAGTGGGCGCCGGAGCTGGGTGTGTCACAGTGGGCGCCGGGGCTGGGAGTGTCACAGTGGGCGCCGGGCTGGGAGTGTCACAGTGGGCGCCGGGCTGGGAGTGTCACAGTGGGCGCCGGGCTGGAGTGTCACAGTGGGCGCCGGGCTGGGAGTGTCACAGTGGGCGCCGGGCTGGGAGTGTCACAGTGGGCGCCGGCTGGTGTGTCACAGTGGGCGCCGGGCTGGGAGTGTCACAGTGGGCGCCGGGCTGGGAGTGTCACAGTGGGCGCCGGGCTGGGTAGTGTCACAGTGGGCGCCGGGCAGGGAGTGTCACAGTGGGCGCCGGGCTGGGAGTGTCACAGTGGGCGCCGGGCAGGGAGTGTCACAGTGGGCGCCGGGCTGGGAGTGTCACAGTGGGCGCCGGCATGGGAGTGTCACAGTGGGCGCCGGGCAGGGAGTGTCACAGTGGGCGCCGGGCTGGGAGTGTCACAGTGGGCGCCGGGCTGGGAGTGTCACAGTGGGCGCCGGGCTGGGAGTGTCACAGTGGGCGCCGGGCTAGGGAGTGTCACAGTGGGCGCCGGGCTGGGTGTGTCACAGTGGGCGCCGGGCTGGGAGTGTCACAGTGGGCGCCGGGCTGGGTGTGTCACAGTGGGCGCCGGGCTGGGAGTGTCACAGTGGGCGCCGGGCTGGGTGTGTCACAGTGGGCGCCGGGCTGGGTGTGTCACAGTGGGCGCCGGGCTGGGAGTGTCACAGTGGGCGCCGGGCTGGGAGTGTCACAGTGGGCGCCGGGCTGGGTGTGTCACAGTGGGCGCCGGGCTGGGAGTGTCACAGTGGGCGCCGGGCTGGGTGTGTCACAGTGGGCGCCGGGCTGGGTGTGTCACAGTGGGCGCCGGGCTGGGAGTGTCACAGTGGGCGCCGGGCTGGGATGTGTCACAGTGGGCGCCGGGCTGGGAGTGTCACAGTGGGCGCCGGGCTGGGTAGTGTCACAGTGGGCGCCGGCTGGGAGTGTCACAGTGGGCGCCGGGCTGGGAGTGTCACAGTGGGCGCCGGGCTGGGAGTGTCACAGTGGGCGCCGGGCTGGGATGTGTCACAGTGGGCGCCGGGCTGGGAGTGTCACAGTGGGCGCCGGGCTGGGATGTGTCACAGTGGGCGCCGGGCTGGGAGTGTCACAGTGGGCGCCGGGCTGGGATGTGTCACAGTGGGCGCCGGCAGGGAGTGTCACAGTGGGCGCCGGGCTGGGAGTGTCACAGTGGGCGCCGGGCTGGGAGTGTCACAGTGGGCGCCGGGCTGGGAGTGTCACAGTGGGCGCCGGGCTGGGAGTGTCACAGTGGGCGCCGGGCTGGGAGTGTCACAGTGGGCGCCGGGCTGGGAGTGTCACAGTGGGCGCCGGCTAGGGAGTGTCACAGTGGGCGCCGGGCTGGGAGTGTCACAGTGGGCGCCGGGCTGGGAGTGTCACAGTGGGCGCCGGGCTGGGAGTGTCACAGTGGGCGCCGGGCTGGGAGTGTCACAGTGGGCGCCGGGCTGGGTGTGTCACAGTGGGCGCCGGGCTGGGAGTGTCACAGTGGGCGCCGGGCTGGAGTGTCACAGTGGGCGCCGGGCTGGGTGTGTCACAGTGGGCGCCGGGCTGGGAGTGTCACAGTGGGCGCCGGGCTGGGATGTGTCACAGTGGGCGCCGGGCTGGGAGTGTCACAGTGGGCGCCGGGCTGGGAGTGTCACAGTGGGCGCCGGGCTGGGAGTGTCACAGTGGGCGCCGGGCTGGGAGTGTCACAGTGGGCGCCGGGCATGGGTGTGTCACAGTGGGCGCCGGGCTGGGAGTGTCACAGTGGGCGCCGGGCTGGGAGTGTCACAGTGGGCGCCGGGCTGGGAGTGTCACAGTGGGCGCCGGGCAGGGAGTGTCACAGTGGGCGCCGGGCTGGGAGTGTCACAGTGGGCGCCGGGCTGGGAGTGTCACAGTGGGCGCCGGGCAGGGAGTGTCACAGTGGGCGCCGGGCTGGGAGTGTCACAGTGGGCGCCGGGCTGGGAGTGTCACAGTGGGCGCCGGGCTGGGAGTGTCACAGTGGGCGCCGGGCTGGGAGTGTCACAGTGGGCGCCGGGCTGGGAGTGTCACAGTGGGCGCCGGGCTGGGAGTGTCACAGTGGGCGCCAGGGCATGGGAGTGTCACAGTGGGCGCCGGGCTGGGAGTGTCACAGTGGGCGCCGGGCTGGGAGTGTCACAGTGGGCGCCAGGCAGGGAGTGTCACAGTGGGCGCCGGGCTGGGAGTGTCACAGTGGGCGCCGGGCTGGGAGTGTCACAGTGGGCGCCAGGCAGGGAGTGTCACAGTGGGCGCCGGGCTGGGAGTGTCACAGTGGGCGCCGGGCTGGGAGTGTCACAGTGGGCGCCGGGCTGGGAGTGTCACAGTGGGCGCCGGGCTGGGTAGTGTCACAGTGGGCGCCGGGCTGGGAGTGTCACAGTGGGCGCCGGGCTGGGAGTGTCACAGTGGGCGCCGGGCTGGGAGTGTCACAGTGGGCGCCGGGCTGGGAGTGTCACAGTGGGCGCCGGGCTGGGAGTGTCACAGTGGGCGCCGGGCTAGGGAGTGTCACAGTGGGCGCCGGGCTGGGAGTGTCACAGTGGGCGCCGGGCTGGGAGTGTCACAGTGGGCGCCGGGCTGGGAGTGTCACAGTGGGCGCCGGGCTGGGAGTGTCACAGTGGGCGCCGGGCTGGGAGTGTCACAGTGGGCGCCGGGCTAGGGAGTGTCACAGTGGGCGCCGGGCTGGGAGTGTCACAGTGGGCGCCGGGCATGGGAGTGTCACAGTGGGCGCCGGGCTGGGAGTGTCACAGTGGGCGCCGGGCTGGGAGTGTCACAGTGGGCGCCAGGCATGGGAGTGTCACAGTGGGCGCCGGGCTGGGAGTGTCACAGTGGGCGCCGGGCTGGGAGTGTCACAGTGGGCGCCGGGCTGGGAGTGTCACAGTGGGCGCCGGGCTGGGTGTGTCACAGTGGGCGCCGGGCTGGGAGTGTCACAGTGGGCGCCGGGCAGGGAGTGTCACAGTGGGCGCCGGGCTGGGTAGTGTCACAGTGGGCGCCGGGCTGGGATGTGTCACAGTGGGCGCCGGGCTGGGTGTGTCACAGTGGGCGCCGGGCTGGGTGTGTCACAGTGGGCGCCGGGCTGGGAGTGTCACAGTGGGCGCCGGGCTGGGAGTGTCACAGTGGGCGCCGGGCTGGGAGTGTCACAGTGGGCGCCGGGCTGGGAGTGTCACAGTGGGCGCCGGGCTGGGAGTGTCACAGTGGGCGCCGGGCTGGGTGTGTCACAGTGGGCGCCGGGCTGGGAGTGTCACAGTGGGCGCCGGGCTGGGAGTGTCACAGTGGGCGCCGGGCTGGGAGTGTCACAGTGGGCGCCGGGCTGGGAGTGTCACAGTGGGCGCCGGGCTGGGTGTGTCACAGTGGGCGCCAGGGCTGGGAGTGTCACAGTGGGCGCCGGGCTGGGAGTGTCACAGTGGGCGCCGGGCTGGGAGTGTCACAGTGGGCGCCGGGCTGGGAGTGTCACAGTGGGCGCCGGGCTGGGTGTGTCACAGTGGGCGCCGGGCATGGGAGTGTCACAGTGGGCGCCGGGCTGGGAGTGTCACAGTGGGCGCCGGGCTGGGAGTGTCACAGTGGGCGCCGGGCTGGGAGTGTCACAGTGGGCGCCGGGCATGGGAGTGTCACAGTGGGCGCCGGGCTAGGGAGTGTCACAGTGGGCGCCGGGCTGGGATGTGTCACAGTGGGCGCCGGGCTGGGAGTGTCACAGTGGGCGCCGGGCTGGGAGTGTCACAGTGGGCGCCGGGCTGGGAGTGTCACAGTGGGCGCCGGGCTGGGAGTGTCACAGTGGGCGCCGGGCTGGGAGTGTCACAGTGGGCGCCGGGCTGGGAGTGTCACAGTGGGCGCCGGGCTGGGAGTGTCACAGTGGGCGCCGGGCTGGGAGTGTCACAGTGGGCGCCGGGCTGGGAGTGTCACAGTGGGCGCCGGCTGGGAGTGTCACAGTGGGCGCCGGGCTGGGTAGTGTCACAGTGGGCGCCGGGCTGGGTGTGTCACAGTGGGCGCCGGGCTGGGAGTGTCACAGTGGGCGCCGGGCTGGGAGTGTCACAGTGGGCGCCGGGCTGGGAGTGTCACAGTGGGCGCCGGGCTGGGAGTGTCACAGTGGGCGCCGGGCTGGGAGTGTCACAGTGGGCGCCGGGCTGGAGTGTCACAGTGGGCGCCGGGCTGGGAGTGTCACAGTGGGCGCCGGGCTGGGAGTGTCACAGTGGGCGCCGGGCTGGGAGTGTCACAGTGGGCGCCGGGCTGGGAGTGTCACAGTGGGCGCCGGGCTGGGAGTGTCACAGTGGGCGCCGGGCTGGGAGTGTCACAGTGGGCGCCGGGCTGGGAGTGTCACAGTGGGCGCCGGGCTGGGAGTGTCACAGTGGGCGCCGGGCTGGGTGTGTCACAGTGGGCGCCGGGCTGGGAGTGTCACAGTGGGCGCCGGGCTGGGAGTGTCACAGTGGGCGCCGGGCTGGGAGTGTCACAGTGGGCGCCGGGCATGGGAGTGTCACAGTGGGCGCCGGGCTGGGAGTGTCACAGTGGGCGCCGGGCTGGGAGTGTCACAGTGGGCGCCGGGCTGGGAGTGTCACAGTGGGCGCCGGGCTGGGAGTGTCACAGTGGGCGCCGGGCTGGGAGTGTCACAGTGGGCGCCGGGCTGGGAGTGTCACAGTGGGCGCCGGGCTGGGAGTGTCACAGTGGGCGCCGGGCTGGGAGTGTCACAGTGGGCGCCGGGCTGGGAGTGTCACAGTGGGCGCCGGGCTGGGAGTGTCACAGTGGGCGCCGGGCTGGGAGTGTCACAGTGGGCGCCGGGCTGGGAGTGTCACAGTGGGCGCCGGGCTGGGAGTGTCACAGTGGGCGCCGGGCTGGGAGTGTCACAGTGGGCGCCGGGCTGGAGTGTCACAGTGGGCGCCGGGCTGGGAGTGTCACAGTGGGCGCCGGGCTGGGAGTGTCACAGTGGGCGCCGGGCTGGGAGTGTCACAGTGGGCGCCGGGCTGGGAGAGTCACAGTGGGCGCCGGGCTGGGTAGTGTCACAGTGGGCGCCGGGCTGGGAGTGTCACAGTGGGCGCCGGGCTGGGAGTGTCACAGTGGGCGCCGGGCTGGGAGTGTCACAGTGGGCGCCGGGCTGGGAGTGTCACAGTGGGCGCCGGGCTGGGAGTGTCACAGTGGGCGCCGGGCTGGGAGTGTCACAGTGGGCGCCGGGCAGGGAGTGTCACAGTGGGCGCCGGGCTGGGAGTGTCACAGTGGGCGCCGGGCTGGGAGTGTCACAGTGGGCGCCAGGCAGGGAGTGTCACAGTGGGCGCCGGGCTGGGAGTGTCACAGTGGGCGCCGGGCTGGGAGTGTCACAGTGGGCGCCAGGGCTGGGAGTGTCACAGTGGGCGCCGGGCTGGGAGTGTCACAGTGGGCGCCGGGCTGGGAGTGTCACAGTGGGCGCCGGGCTGGGAGTGTCACAGTGGGCGCCGGGCTGGGAGTGTCACAGTGGGCGCCGGGCTGGGAGTGTCACAGTGGGCGCCGGGCTGGGAGTGTCACAGTGGGCGCCGGGCTGGGAGTGTCACAGTGGGCGCCGGGCTGGGAGTGTCACAGTGGGCGCCGGGCTGGGTGTGTCACAGTGGGCGCCGGGCTGGGATGTGTCACAGTGGGCGCCGGGCTGGGAGTGTCACAGTGGGCGCCGGGCTGGGAGTGTCACAGTGGGCGCCGGGCTGGGAGTGTCACAGTGGGCGCCGGGCTGGGAGTGTCACAGTGGGCGCCGGGCTGGGAGTGTCACAGTGGGCGCCGGGCTGGGAGTGTCACAGTGGGCGCCGGGCTGGGAGTGTCACAGTGGGCGCCGGGCATGGGAGTGTCACAGTGGGCGCCGGGCTGGGAGTGTCACAGTGGGCGCCGGGCTGGGAGTGTCACAGTGGGCGCCGGGCTGGGAGTGTCACAGTGGGCGCCGGGCTGGGAGTGTCACAGTGGGCGCCGGGCTAGGGAGTGTCACAGTGGGCGCCGGGCTGGGAGTGTCACAGTGGGCGCCGGGCTGGGTGTGTCACAGTGGGCGCCGGGCATGGGAGTGTCACAGTGGGCGCCGGGCTGGGAGTGTCACAGTGGGCGCCGGCATGGGAGTGTCACAGTGGGCGCCGGGCTGGGAGTGTCACAGTGGGCGCCGGGCTGGGAGTGTCACAGTGGGCGCCGGGCTGGGATGTGTCACAGTGGGCGCCGGCTGGGAGTGTCACAGTGGGCGCCGGGCTGGGAGTGTCACAGTGGGCGCCAGGGCTGGGAGTGTCACAGTGGGCGCCGGGCTGGGAGTGTCACAGTGGGCGCCGGGCTGGGAGTGTCACAGTGGGCGCCGGGCTGGGAGTGTCACAGTGGGCGCCGGGCTGGGTGTGTCACAGTGGGCGCCGGGCTGGGAGTGTCACAGTGGGCGCCGGGCTGGGAGTGTCACAGTGGGCGCCGGGCTGGGAGTGTCACAGTGGGCGCCGGGCTGGGTGTGTCACAGTGGGCGCCTGGCAGGGAGTGTCACAGTGGGCGCCGGGCTGGGAGTGTCACAGTGGGCGCCGGGCATGGGAGTGTCACAGTGGGCGCCGGGCATGGGAGTGTCACAGTGGGCGCCAGGCTGGGAGTGTCACAGTGGGCGCCGGGCTGGGAGTGTCACAGTGGGCGCCGGGCTGGGAGTGTCACAGTGGGCGCCGGGCTGGGAGTGTCACAGTGGGCGCCGGGCTGGGAGTGTCACAGTGGGCGCCGGGCTGGGAGTGTCACAGTGGGCGCCGGGCAGGGAGTGTCACAGTGGGCGCCGGGCTGGGAGTGTCACAGTGGGCGCCGGGCTGGGAGTGTCACAGTGGGCGCCAGGCAGGGAGTGTCACAGTGGGCGCCGGGCTGGGAGTGTCACAGTGGGCGCCGGGCTGGGTGTGTCACAGTGGGCGCCAGGCTGGGAGTGTCACAGTGGGCGCCGGGCTGGGTGTGTCACAGTGGGCGCCGGGCTGGGAGTGTCACAGTGGGCGCCGGGCTGGGAGTGTCACAGTGGGCGCCGGGCTGGGTGTGTCACAGTGGGCGCCGGGCTGGGTGTGTCACAGTGGGCGCCGGGCTGGGTGTGTCACAGTTGGCGCCGGGCTGGGATGTGTCACAGTGGGCGCCGGGCTGGGTGTGTCACAGTGGGCGCCGGGCTGGGAGTGTCACAGTGGGCGCCGGGCAGGGAGTGTCACAGTGGGCGCCGGGCTGGGAGTGTCACAGTGGGCGCCGGGCTGGGAGTGTCACAGTGGGCGCCGGGCTGGGAGTGTCACAGTGGGCGCCGGGCTGGGTGTGTCACAGTTGGCGCCGGGCTGGGAGTATAACCGTGGGCGCCGGGCTGGGAGTGTCACAGTGGGCGCCGGGCTGGGTGTGTCACAGTGGGCGCCTGGCAGGGTGTGTCACAGTGGGCGCCGGGCTGGGAGTGTCACAGTGGGCGCCGGGCAGGGAGTGTCACAGTGGGCGCCGGGCTGGGAGTGTCACAGTGGGCGCCGGGCTGGGAGTGTCACAGTGGGCGCCGGGCTGGGAGTGTCACAGTGGGCGCCGGGCTGGGAGTGTCACAGTGGGCGCCGGGCTGGGAGTGTCACAGTGGGCGCCGGGCTGGGGGTGTCACAGTGGGCGCCGGGCAGAGTGTGTCACAGTGGGCGCCGGGCTGGGAGTGTCACAGTGGGCGCCGGGCAGGGTGTGTCACAATGGGCGCCGGGCTGGGAGTGTCACAGTGGGCGCCGGGCTGGGTGTGTCACAGTGGGCGCCGGGCTGGGAGTGTCACAGTGGGCGCCGGGCTGGGAGTGTCACAGTGGGCGCCGGGCTGGGTGTGTCACAGTGGGCGCCGGGCTGGGAGTGTCACAGTGGGCGCCGGGCTGGGTGTGTCACAGTTGGCGCCGGGCTGGGAGTGTAACCGTGGGCGCCGGGCTGGGAGTGTCACAGTGGGCGCCGGGCTGGGTGTGTCACAGTGGGCGCCTGGCAGGGTGTGTCACAGTGGGCGCCGGGCTGGGAGTGTCACAGTGGGCGCCGGGCTGGGAGTGTCACAGTGGGCGCCGGGCTGGGAGTGTCACAGTGGGCGCCGGGCTGGGAGTGTCACAGTGGGCGCCGGGCTGGGAGTGTCACAGTGGGCGCCGGGCTGGGAGTGTCACAGTGGGCGCCGGGCTGGGAGTGTCACAGTGGGCGCCGGGCTGGGAGTGTCACAGTGGGCGCCGGGCAGAGTGTGTCACAGTGGGCGCCGGGCTGGGAGTGTCACAGTGGGCGCCGGGCAGGGTGTGTCACAGTGGGCGCCGGGCTGGGAGTGTCACAGTGGGCGCCGGGCTGGGTGTGTCACAGTGGGCGCCGGGCTGGGAGTGTCACAGTGGGCGCCGGGCTGGGAGTGTCACAGTGGGCGCCGGGCTGGGAGTGTCACAGTGGGCGCCGGGCTGGGAGTGGCGCAGTGGGCGCCGGGCTGGGAGTGTCACAGTGGGCGCCGGGCTGGGTGTGTCACAGTGGGCGCGCGGCTGGGTGTGTCACAGTGGGCGCCGGGCTGGGAGTGTCACAGTGGGCGCCGGGCTGGGAGTGTCACAGTGGGCGCCGGGCAGGGAGTGTCACAGTGGGCGCCGGGCTGGGAGTGTCACAGTGGGCGCCGGGCTGGGAGTGTCACAGTGGGCGCCGGGCTGGGAGTGTCACAGTGGGCGCCGGGCTGGGTGTGTCACAGTGGGCGCAGGGCTGGGAGTGTCACAGTGGGCGCCGGGCTGGGAGTGTCACAGTGGGCGCCGGGCTGGGAGTGTCACAGTGGGCGCCGGGCTGGGTGTGTCACAGTGGGCGCCGGGCTGGGTGTGTCACAGTGGGCGCCGGGCAGGGAGTGTCACAGTGGGCGCCGGGCTGGGTGTGTCACAGTGGGCGCCGGGCTGGGTGTGTCACGGTGGGCGCCGGGCTGGGAGTGTCACAGTGGGCGCCGGGCTGGGTGTGTCACAGTGGGCGCCGGGCTGGGTGTGTCACAGTGGGCGCCGGGCTGAGAGTGTCACAGTGGGCGCCGGGCTGGGTGTGTCACAGTGGGCGCCGGGCTGGGTGTGTCACAGTGGGCGCCGGGCTGGGAGTGTCACAGTGGGCGCCGGGCTGGGAATGTCACAGTGGGCGCCGGGTTGGGAGTGTCACAGTGGGCGCCGGGCTGGGTGTGTCACAGTGGGCCCCGGGCTGGGAGTGTCACAGTGGGCGCCGGGCTGGGAGTGTCACAGTGGGCGCCGGGCTGGGAGTGTCACAGAGGGCGCCACCTGGTGTAGGGAAGGCTCCTCTTCTGAGTCTTCATCGTGAATATCAATACTCTGGCTTGCTGAGGATGAGTGATCAGAAGGGGCAGGTGAGGCAGGAATGATTCGTCAAGTGACTGGGTGTTGGGGTTTACCATGATGGTGACACCTTCCACATGAGGGGTGAAGGGTTACCTCTCTCTGCTGCGTTGAGCTGGGGAGTCTGAGAGAGGTGTTTGGTCTTGGGACTTGTGAGGTGGGTGGGACAGGGAGTTTGTCATATCTTGCATGGCGGTGGTTGTTTCATTTATTGTGCGTTCAGAGACCGGGGGTTCGTGGTGTGGTGACTGTGCTTGCGATGATTGTTCAGGGCTGGATGAGAATGCATCATCTGGGATTGTGACTGTAGGTAGATTGTTAGCCATCAAAAGCTTATTGATTGTTGTGGAAAATACGAATGGGTATTCTGCGGCAGCCTGCGGATGGTGCTACAATTGTTATTAAGACCTGCACCACCTCCCAAATCATCAGAAGACTCAAAAGGCGCCTGTGACATTGACGTTGTTGGGTGAGTTTGGTCCACCCCCCAAGCATTATGCTGGTTAGGTAAGGATGTCTGCTGGGAAGCCTGGTTTTTACCTTGACCTGGCAACTTAGGGAATGTTGCAGCGTTCATATTTGGTGTCGTCTGTGACTGGTTAGGTCGTGAGGTTTGGGCCTTGTCAAGGATTTTCTGTATTGCTGCTTTCCTCACTGGACACACAGGAGATACTGCTGTATGTCCACCTCCACAGAGGGCACATTTTCGTCTGTCAGGTTGAGGACAATCTCTAAATTAATGGTGTTCAGTACAAATACTACAAGTGCTTGTTGTTGCAGGACACTTGTTCACCACGTGGTCGAAGCTGAAGCAACGAAAGCATTGCTTAATATCAGTGAAACTTTCTCTTGAGATTTGTTCAGGTGTTATGTACCCAAAGCATTTAAATCCCTGATCAATCACCTGGGTAGCATGGGCAGTAGTAGTAAACATTATCTTGCGAGTGGGGCGTGGGTTGCCTTCTTTGGTCATTCTGTGTATTTGTATAGCTTGTTGTTCATTGATTCTATTGATTTCGTCAAGCATATCATCGTCGTTGTGGTCCCTGGCTATGTGGCGATTGAATCGTGACAAACACAGCCCTCCCAACGTGGAATTTGCCAGTAGCATCGGGAATTACGCCCGCTGCATGGAGTGTAGACGCTTTATCGGGATGTAGGATTTTTTGAAGGTCATCTTCAGTTAGGAGCAAAACAACTGCCTCGTTGGTTGTAAGATAGGTTTCAACAGGTGAAACTTCAACATAGGTGCCAGGAACATTGGAAATCTGGGTTTCATCAAGTTTATAAGGTTCAACGAACCTTAGTTTGTCTTACTGGCATGATGATGATAGTGGTGTTAGCATGATTGGTGACTGATAATAATGTCTCCGGCCACCCCAACACGTGTCCCGCCACCCCAACACGTGTCCCGCCACCCCAGCACGTGTCCCACCACCCCAGCACGTGTCCCGCCACCCCAACACGTGTCCAGCCACCCCCAACACGTGTCCCACCACCCCAACACGTGTCCCACCACCCCCAACACGTGTCCCACCACCCCAACACGTGTCCCACCACCCCAACACGTGTCCCGCCACTACAACACGTGTCCCACCACCCCAACACGTGTCCCGCCACCCCAACACGTGTCCCACCACCCCAACACGTGTCCCGCCACCCCCAACACGTGTCCCTCCACCCCAACACGTGTCCCGCCACCCCAACACGTGTCCCACCACCCCAGCACGTGTCCCGCCACCCCAACACGTGTCCCGCCACCCCAACACGTGTCCCACCACCCCAACACGTGTCCCACCACCCCAGCACGTGTCCCGCCACCCCAACACGTGTCCCGCCACCCCCAACACGTGTCCCACCACCCCAACACGTGTCCCGCCACCCCAACACGTGTCCCACCACCCCAACACGTGTCCCACCACCCCAACACGTGTCCCACCACCCCAACACGTGTCCCGCCACCCCAACACGTGTCCCACCACCCCAGCACGTGTCCTTCCCACCCCAACACGTGTCCCGCCACCCCCAACACGTGTCCCACCACCCCAACACGTGTCCCGCCACCCCAACACGTGTCCCACCACCCCAACACGTGTCCCGGCACCCCAACACGTGTCCTACCACCCCAACACGTGTTCCGCCTCCCCCAACACGTGTCCCACCACCCCAACACGTGTCCCACCACCTCAACACGTGTCCCGCCACCCCAACACGTG
Organism: Procambarus clarkii; assembly: GCF_040958095.1. Classification (NCBI taxonomy): domain Eukaryota; kingdom Metazoa; phylum Arthropoda; class Malacostraca; order Decapoda; family Cambaridae; genus Procambarus; species Procambarus clarkii. The sequence goes on from NW_027189135.1 coordinate 652,869, forward strand.
TCCCGCCACCCCAACACGTGTCCCACCACCCCAACACGTGTCTCGCCACCCCCAACACGTGTCCCGCCACCCCCAACACGTGTCCCGCCACCCCAACACGTGTCCCGCCACCCCCAACACGTGTCCCACCACCCCAACACATGTCCCGCCACCCCAACACGTGTCCCGCCACCCCAACACGTGTCATCTAAGACACGTCTAAGATGTAAGGGAATACATCTAAGTGCTCTGTTTTGTATTCTCTGGAGATTTAGTAGTAGGCATCCTTCAGTCTCGGGAGACTATGGAGTTGCGCCCTAGTTGTCAATCCTGGTGCAGCGTCTGGTGTGACTGATGAGGCCAATCCGAGAGTGGCAGTCCATCCCACACCGAGCACAAACGAAGTCCGATTCTGGTCTGTCTTCCCGGCTACCGGCTTTCCTTCTCTGTCTCTTTGCCTCCGATTCCTTAGCACGTGACTCCTCGAACTTGGAGAGACCTCTTTGAACAGACTGCCTCCAGGCTGAACGGTCTGTAGCCAGTGTCTCCCATATAGCAAGATCGACGTCCATGGCTTTCAGGTCCCTTTTGCATACGTCTTTGTACCGTAGCTGGGGCTTGCCTGTTGGACGCTTTCCCTGCCTCAGCTCTCCGTACAGGAGATCCTTGGGGATCCTGCCGTCGCCCATTCGCACAACGTGCCCGAGCCAGCGCATTCGTCTCTGTTTCAGCATTGTGTACATGCTGGTGATTCTTGCTCTCCTCAAGACGTTGTTGTTTGTCACCTTGTCCTGCCAGGTGATGTCCAAGATGTGTCGAAGGCAGCGCATGTGGTAGGCATTCAGTTGTCTTTCCTGATGGGCGCGGAGTGTCCAAGACTCACTGCCATAAAGGAGAGTGCTCAGGACACAGGATCTGTAAACCTGAATCTTAGTATGCTCAGTTAGCCTATTGTTGGTCCACACTCTCTTTGTCAGTCTGGACATGGTAGTAGATGCCTTACCGATGCGTTTGTTTAGCTCCGTATCAAGAGAGAGGGAGTCAGAGATTGTGGAGCCCAGGTACACGAAGTCGTGAACGACTTCCAGTTTGGAATCGGAGATGCCGATGTCAGGTGGGGAGTCCACTTCTTGTCCCATGACTTGCGTTTTCTTCAGACTGATGGTGAGTCCGAAAGCCTGAGAGGCCTCGCTGAAGCGCTTATGAGCCGTTGGAGGTCTTCAGCTGAGTGGGCAGTGACTGCTGCGTCATCGGCAAAAAGGAAGTCGCGCAGACACCTCAGCCGAATCTTCGTCTTGGCTCTCAGCCTGGCGAGGTTAAAGAACTTTCCATCTGACCTGGTCCGGAGGTAAATGCCTTCCGTGACAGATCCGAAGGCGTGCCGCAGCATAACTGCGAAGAAAATCCCGAATAGGGTTGGAGCCAGTACGCAGCCCTGCTTTACTCCACTTCGGATGTCAAAGGCGTCTGATGTTAGGCCATCAAAGATCACGGTGCCCCTCATGTTCTCATGGAAAGATCTGATGATACTGAGGAGCCTGGGTGGGCATCCGATCTTGGGGAGGATCTTGAACAGGCCATCCCTGCTGACGAGGTCAAAGGCCTTCGTCAGAACTATGAAGGCTACGAAGAGTGGCTGCTTCTGTTCCCTGCATTTCTCCTGCAGTTGTCTGAGGGAAAAGACCATGTCGATGGTGGACCTGCCAGCTCTGAATCCGCATTGTGATTCTGGATAGACTCTCTCTGCAAGTACTTGGAGCCTCTTCAATGCGACTCGAGCAAACAACTTTCCGACAATACTGAGGAGGGAGATTCCACGGTAGTTGTTGCAGTCACCCCTGTCACCTTTATTCTTATACAGTGTGACAATGTTGGCATCCCTCATGTCCTGTGGCACCTCTCCTTCTGCCCAGCAGAGGCAGAGAATTTCATGCAGCTCCATGAGCAGGCCACCTCTGCAGCACTTCAAGGTCTCAGCAGGAATGCCATCTTTGCCAGGAGCTTTACCAGAAGCAAGGGAGTCTAGGGCATCACTGAGTTCTTCCAGGGTCGGTTCGCTGTCGAGCTCCATTAACACAGGCAGACACTTAATGGCGCTCAGGGCATCTTCGGTGACCACATTGTCCCTGGCGTATAGCTCAGAGTAGTGCTCGACCCAGCACTTCAGCTGCAGTGTCTGGTCCTGAATCACCTCGCTAGTGGCAGATTTCAGAGGAGCGGTCTTCCTCTGGATTGGGCCGAGGGCCTGCTTGATGCCGTCATACATTCCCCTTACATTGCCTGTATCCGCTGCAGTCTGTATCTGGGAGCAGAGTAGGAGCCAATAGTTGTTGGCACATCGCCTGGCGCTCTGCTGCACTTTGCAGCGGACGGCCCGAAGGATCTGTAAGTTGTGCTGACTTGGGCTGGTTTTGTAGGCTGCCAAGGCGTTTCTCTCCTCTTCGATTACAGGTGTTATCTCTTCCGAGTGAGCCTCGAACCAGTCTGCCGACCTGCTGGTCTTCTTGCCAAAGGTGGAAATGGCAGCGTTGAACACAGCGTCTCTGAAGTGCTCCCATCTTTTACAGGCAGTGACCCCAGCTGGGCCAGGGAGAGCTTCCTCGAGCACGTGTGCAAAATCTTCCACCTTGTCCTGGTTGCGGGTCTTGGTGGTGTCGATGCGAGGTCTGCCCGCCTTTTTCGAGTGATGAATCTTCTTTGGTTGCATCTTGACCCTGCTACATACCAGGGAGTGGTCGGTGTCACAGACAGCACTCTGGTAGCTACGCGTAATCTTGACGCTGGGTAGACTTGCACGCCTGGTAAGAATCAGGTCAAGCTGGTGCCAGTGCTTGGATCTGGGGTGTCTCCAAGATACTCGGTGTTGAGGCTTTGTGCCGAAGAACGTGTTGGTGACACAAAGACCATGAAGACAGCAGAGTTCTAGCAGATGTTGCCCGTTCTCATTCATCCTTCCTATGTCGAACTGACCCAGGCAAGTGGGCCGAATGTTGTGCTCGGCACCCACTCTGGCGTTGAAGTCGCCGAGGATGAACAGTGGCTCCTTTACAGGGATTCTCGCTATGACTCTGTTGAGGTCATCGTAGAATTTTTCCTTTGCCTCTGCTGGAAAAGTCAGGGTTGGTGCATATGCACTAATTACATTGACTGGTCCTGTTTGGGAGTACACTTGCAGACAGAATTCGTTCGGTTTCCCCCATCGGTGGCATAATGTGTCCCAACAGTGCATTCCTGACGGCAAATCCCACACCATGTTCTCTGGTCTCATCTGGAGGTTTTCCTTGCCAGAAGAAAGAGAAGGTCCTCTCTCTCACAGATCCTGATCCTGGGAGCCTGGTCTCTTGGAGAGCAACAATATCCATCTGCAGCTTGCTCAGTTCCCTATCGATGATTGCTGTTTTTCGGGCATCATTGATTTCTTGCAGGTCGTCAGAGAAACCTGGTGTCAGTGTCCTGACATTCCATGTGCCCAGCTTTAGGGCAGTTGATATTTTCTTCTTTGGTTTGGTATTGCTTGGTGCAAAGTTGTCGGGCCGCTTGTCAGTTTTCACCCTAAACCCCACGCACCCAGTGAGGTTAACGGACCGTGGCGAGGCAACACCTTATTGGCTGGGGTTTGCCCAGCTTGAGGCGGGCGGTAGCTGCCCAGTGGGGCGCGATGACCCCTCCCACCGTCGGAAGCAACCCCTGGCGTCACACTCTTCGCCAATCGAGCAGAAGACTTAAAACCAGTAGACTGTCGCTTCTCGTGTTGATTCGACGCTGTGAGGCGAAGCTGGAGTGTCCTCTCCAGGGCGCAAAGCCTGGGTAGGTAGATATGGAGGAGAAGCTGTTACCCATGCAGCAGGTCCCCCCTCTCCACGTTGCTGAAATTATCCAATAGAAAGGCAAATGCCAATACGCATGGTTCCAGCAACGTCGCAGGAGCTGCCAGAACGAGGTCGACGTCAACAACGAACTGCCTTAGGGGCTCCAACTCCGGATTTTTCCTCGAGGTTGACTCCTGAAGCCTTTCCCAAAAAAGGGGTATGGCCGCAAGGCAGCGGAGGTTTAAAATCAGGGTTTTCCTTCCCCTAGATGGGCTGCCTTCCCAGGCTATCGAGTCCCATCTACCCGGAGCAGCTGGTTTTAAGGCTCCAGAGGTACGCCCTCGCCCCTTCTCCTGTCGGTAAAAGCAGTTCCGCCGGACTTAGACTAAGCCACCCGTGCAGGCCAGGAGTTGGACTTGGTTGTCAGAGGCTATTTGAGACGCATACCGTATAGGAGCATTTTATAGGTCATGGGAGCTCGTCCCCCATTACCACCCCCTGGCTATGACAACCCCTTGGAACTCTGGAGATTTAGTTTATTAGTTACTGCCGCTTAGGAGAGAGCAAGTGGAGCATATGTTAGGAGTGGTCTAGTAAGTGCTTTATAGTGGCGCGTTTTAGTATCAAGTTTGGCAAATGTAAGTCTGTATAATTTGTTCATGGCTTGGTGAACTATTGCATGTTTCTGTGCAATGTGTGTGAAAGAGTAATTGTTGATAAAGTGTGAGGCCAAGAGGAACAAGATACAGAAATGTTAGTAGGATTAAGGAAGAATGAATAGAGTTGAACTGGAATAGGGTGTGCAGTTCCTTTACAGAGAAGTAGGGGACTTTTTAGTTGTTGAAGTTGGTTATAATGCGCCAGTGATACTCCCATTCTGTTACTACATAAAGTTCTTCTTGTGCTTTCCGTGATCAGGTGAGAGACATGCAGACGTGATGTGAGAGACATCATCAGCATAGCATATAGTTAATATGGTGCAATGAATAGGGTCAGGAATGGCAGTGATGCTTAGGGTGTAAAGTGTCAGGCAAGGACAGAGCCGTGAGGAACACTGGCATGTAATATGAAGTAATCAGTGTGTTGTCGGATGAACTTAATCCTCATTGTCCTATTATCTAAGTAGTTAGCAAGAAGTTTAGTGGTGATAATGGGGAAGATTAAAGTTGTTTGCATAATTTGAGGCCGTCATGCCAGTGTCAAAGGCCTTCTCAACGTCCTTAGTGATGAGTGCAGTCTTAAGTCTTTAGTGATGGTTGATGCTGATGTAATTGGTCATGATATTTAAGGTGTCATGTGTGGACCGGTGAGGCCGGAAGTCAAACTGTTTAATAGCAAGTCATTGTCTTCCAGGTGAGTTGTCTTCCAGGTGCGTTGTCTTCCAGGTGCGTTGTCTTCCAGGTGCGTTGTCTTCCAGGTGCGTTGTGAGTCTCATGCTAACTTGCCTTTCAAAGACTTTGTCAAGTGTGTCTAGAAGGCTGATGGGTCTGTAGTGTTTGGGTCAGTGTGAGGTTCTCAGGTTATGGAGTGAGAACAGCAGTGGCAGAGTTGAAGGTGAGAGGAAAATAACCAGAGGCAAGAAGGGGGGTGAGGCGGTTAGTGACAGCAGCAATGATAGAAGCAGGGAATTGTCGGAGGGTGTGTCCAATGTCAGACGCACCAGGGGCGCTGTGACGAGTGCCCATGAGAGCTGTCTTGACACCAGCTGGAGTCAGCGGAGTCTGTAGTTCAGTGTGAGAGTTGAGGTTGTCAAGGTGGATGAGGTCGTCAGGTGTGGTTTCACGTCTGGTTTGGTGTACCCAGTCTTCAACTACTTCAGTGTTGGGAAGGGCAGTTGGTTCAGGAGGAAGGGGATGAAAAATACGTTCCCAATGGTGTTTGAAAATGTTAAGTACTTCGTCAGGTTCGGCGATTTTGTTATTTTGTAGAAGGTATTTAAATGATGTATGAACTGATCCTTGTAAGCGTTTGATTTGTGTCCAGAATTCCTGTTGTGTCAGTGTTCTGTGTTGTTCTGTTTGTTCAATGAGGTGTTTTGTGTGGTCTTACTCTAGGCTGTTGAGGATGTGGTTTTTTAGTGTTGTGAGGTCCCAGAGTACTTGTCCCTAGCGATGTGTTGTGTAGGACTCGAGAGTGATAAGAAGCTAGGAGGCGTTTAGTGAGAACGGAAGGGTTGACAAGTGAAGTGTGGTTTGAGTGTTGTGTTAGGAATGGTGATGTTTGCTGCATGTATGATGGTGTCTTGTATGTTGCGTGCTTGTGTGTCACTGTCAGTGTGATGTTTGTCATTGTATTCATAAGTGAGATTAGTATCATCAATGTGTTGTTTGAACATGTCCCAGTTTGCCCTGAAGCATGAGAAATGATGAGTGGTGGGGATTGTCGTGTCATGAACCCCCAGAGCCTCCCTGGCGGCGTAGTGCCTTACACAAATTACCAAGAGCCTCCTGGCCTACAATAGTTACGTCTAGATGATAAGGAAAAGTCCAACAAAAGTTACCAGTTGACTGGGGCCAAATTATAAGCATGACACCATAATATATTCATACAAATTCACCCAGAACAAAACTCCCAATAGCACTTATGAGGTTGACAGCCGTCACTAGGCTCCAGCACCTGGTAACTGTGGTACACTAGTTCCTTGCTGGCCATAAGGTCTTAACAAGGTGCGGGGGTGACAGTCCAGCACCTGGTAACTGTGGTACACTAGTTCCTTGCTGGCCATAAGGTCTTAACAAGGTGCGGGGGTGACAGTCCAGCACCTGGTAACTGTGGTACACTAGTTCCTTGCTGGCCATAAGGTCTTAACAAGGTGCGGGGGTGACAGTCCAGCACCTGGTAACTGTGGTACACTAGTTCCTTGCTGGCCATAAGGTCTTAACAAGGTGCGGGGGTGACAGTCCAGCACCTGGTAACTGTGGTACACTAGTTCCTTGCTGGCCATAAGGTCTTAACAAGGTGCGGGGGTGACAGTCCAGCACCTGGTAACTGTGGTACACTAGTTCCTTGCTGGCCATAAGGTCTTAACAAGGTGCGGGGGTGACAGTCCAGCACCTGGTAACTGTGGTACACTAGTTCCTTGCTGGCCATAAGGTCTTAACAAGGTGCGGGGGTGACAGTCCAGCACCTGGTAACTGTGGTACACTAGTTCCTTGCTGGCCATAAGGTCTTAACAAGGTGCGGGGGTGACAGTCCAGCACCTGGTAACTGTGGTACACTAGTTCCTTGCTGGCCATAAGGTCTTAACAAGGTGCGGGGGTGACAGTCCAGCACCTGGTAACTGTGGTACACTAGTTCCTTGCTGGCCATAAGGTCTTAACAAGGTGCGGGGGTGACAGTCCAGCACCTGGTAACTGTGGTACACTAGTTCCTTGCTGGCCATAAGGTCTTAACAAGGTGCGGGGGTGACAGTCCAGCACCTGGTAACTGTGGTACACTAGTTCCTTGCTGGCCTTAAGGTCTTAACAAGGTGCGGGGGTGACAGTCCAGCACCTGGTAACTGTGGTACACTAGTTCCTTGCTGGCCATAAGGTCTTAACAAGGTGCGGGGGTGACAGTCCAGCACCTGGTAACTGTGGTACACTAGTTCCTTGCTGGCCATAAGGTCTTAACAAGGTGCGGGGGTGACAGTCCAGCACCTGGTAACTGTGGTACACTAGTTCCTTGCTGGCCATAAGGTCTTAACAAGGTGCGGGGGTGACAGTCCAGCACCTGGTAACTGTGGTACACTAGTTCCTTGCTGGCCATAAGGTCTTAACAAGGTGCGGGGGTGACAGTCCAGCACCTGGTAACTGTGGTACACTAGTTCCTTGCTGGCCTTAAGGTCTTAACAAGGTGCGGGGGTGACAGTCCAGCACCTGGTAACTGTGGTACACTAGTTCCTTGCTGGCCATAAGGTCTTAACAAGGTGCGGGGGTGACAGTCCAGCACCTGGTAACTGTGGTACACTAGTTCCTTGCTGGCCATAAGGTCTTAACAAGGTGCGGGGGTGACAGATAGCACTGATGGGGTGGAGGGGGGGGGGGGTGGTCAAGTCTCAATAAGGACATCAAAAATCTCAGTCATGTCTTCTCCTGCCCACATTCCTAAGTCGTCTAGGAACGGGCAAGGTGCCCCCCTCCCTCCCCCCAGCAGAGTCAACAACAGCTCGACACACAAAAGTCACCAACCACAGTTCCAAAAAAGATGCCACTGTGAAATCCACTGGTGATCCTGACCCATCACCTTGGTAATGCATCACTGGCATCATCGGCTTAACATAAATGTTGATACAAAGTTCTCAAACACAACACCATGTACAAAACTAGCCAGAGCTCAGACCACGTGAGTGTTCCACCTTCCAACACTGGCCAGTGATGTGGCCTCGGCGAGCCGGGGGTGGGGGGCGGCAAACATCAGTGCCAACTTCTCCACCTTCCAACACTGGCCAGTGATGTGGCCTCGGCGAGCCGGGGGTGGGGGGGGGGGGGCGGCAAACATCAGTGCCAACTCCTCCACCTTCCAACACTGGCCAGTGATGTGGCCTCGGCGAGCCGGGGGTGGGGGGGGCGGGCGGCAAACATCAGTGCCAACTTCACCACCTTCCAACACTGGCCAGTGATGTGGCCTCGGCGAGCCGGGGGTGGGGGGGGGGGCGGCAAACATCAGTGCCAACTTCTCCACCTTCCAACACTGGCCAGTGATGTGGCCTCGGCGAGCCGGGGGTGGGTGGGGGGGGCGGCAAACATCAGTGCCAACTTCTCCACCTTCCAACACTGGCTAGTGATGTGGCCTCGGCGAGCCGGGGGGGGGGGGGGGCGGCAAACATCAGTGCCAACTTCTCCACCTTCCAACACTGGCCAGTGATGTGGCCTCGGCGAGCCGGGGGGGGGGGGGGCGGCAAACATCAGTGCCAACTTCTCCACCTTCCAACACTGGCCAGTGATGTGGCCTCGGCGAGCCGGGGGTGGGGGGGGGGCGGCAAACATCAGTGCCAACTTCACCACCTTCCAACACTGGCCAGTGATGTGGCCTCGGCGAGCCGGGGGTGGGGGCGGCAAACATCAGTGCCAACTTCTCCACCTTCCAACACTGGCCAGTGATGTGGCCTCGGCGAGCCGGGGGTGGGGGGCGGCAAACATCAGTGCCAACTTCACCACCTTCCAACACTGGCCAGTGATGTGGCCTCGGCGAGCCGGGGGTGGGGGCGGCAAACATCAGTGCCAACTTCACCACCTTCCAACACTGGCCAGTGATGTGGCCTCGGCGAGCCGGGTGGGGGGGGGGGGCGGCAAACATCAGTGCCAACTTCTCGAGTCTTCTCGGGGCGGCTGAAGCAATACGACGGCATCTCAGGGGCGGGCTGAAGCAATACGACGGCTTCTCAGGGGCGGGCTGAAGCAATACGACGGCTTCTCAGGGGCGGCCTGAAGCAATACGACGGCTTCTCAGGGGCGGGCTGAAGCAATACGACGGCTTCTCAGGGGCGGGCTGAAGCAATACGACGGCTTCTCAGGGGCGGGCTGAAGCAATACGACGGCTTCTCAGGGCGGGCTGAAGCAATACGACATCTTCTCAGGGCGGGCTGAAGCAATACGACGGCTTCTCAGGGGCGGGCTGAAGCAATACGACGGCTTCTCAGGGGCGGCTGAAGCAATACGACGGCTTCTCAGGGGCGGGCTGAAGCAATACGACGGCTTCTCAGGGGCGGGCTGAAGCAATACGACGGCTTCTCAGGGGCGGGCTGAAGCAATACGACGGCTTCTCAGGGGCGGGCTAAAGCAATACGACGGCTTCTTAGGGGCGGGCTGAAGCAATACGACGGCTTCTCAGGGCGGGCTGAAGCAATACGACGGCTTCTCAGGGGCGGGCTGAAGCAATACAACGGCTTCTCAGGGGCGGGCTGAAGCAATACGACGGCTTCTCAGGGGCGGGCTGAAGCAATACGACGGCTTCTCAGGGGCGGGCTGAAGCAATACTACGGCTTCTCAGGGGCGGGCTGAAGCAATACTACGGCTTCTCAGGGGCGGGCTGAAGCAATACGACGGCTTCTCAGGGGCGGGCTGAAGCAATACTACGGCTTCTCAGGGGCGGGCTGAAGCAATACTACTGCTTCTCAGGGGCGGGCTGAAGCAATACGACGGCTTCTCAGGGGCGGCTGAAGCAATACTACGGCTTCTCAGGGGCGGGCTGAAGCAATACGACGGCTTCTCAGGGGCGGGCTGAAGCAATACGACGGCTTCTCAGGGGCGGGCTGAAGCAATACTACGGCTTCTCAGGGGCGGGCTGAAGCAATACTACGGCTTCTCAGGGGCGGGCTGAAGCAATACGACGGCTTCTCAGGGGCGGGCTGAAGCAATACGACGGCTTCTCAGGGGCGGGCAGAAGCAATACGACGGCTTCTCAGGGGCGGGCTGAAGCAATACGATGGCTTCTCAGGGGCGGGCTGAAGCAATACTACGGCTTCTCAGGGGCGGGCTGAAGCAATACGACGGCTTCTCAGGGGCGGGCTGAAGCAATACTACGGCTTCTCAGGGGCGGGCTGAAGCAATACGACGGCTTCTCAGGGGCGGGCTGAAGCAATACGACGGCTTCTCAGGGGCGGGCTGAAGCAATACTACGGCTTCTCAGGGGCGGGCTGAAGCAATACGACGGCTTCTCAGGGGCGGGCTGAAGCAATACTACGGCTTCTCAGGGGCGGGCTGAAGCAATACGACGGCTTCTCAGGGGCGGGCTGAAGCAATACGACGGCTTCTCAGGGGCGGGCTGAAGCAATACGACGGCTTCTCAGGGGCGGGCTGAAGCAATACGACGGCTTCTCAGGGGCGGGCTGAAGCAATACTACGGCTTCTCAGGGGCGAGGATGGGCGAGGGTCAATGGTAGCTGGCCAATACGAGGTGCTGGATGACCAATGTCCAGGAGGCGTCACTAACAGGTGTGTCTTCGCTGCGGTGCGGTTCTTCTCTGCTCTCTTCTGTCGCCTCCGGGCATGCGCGTGGGTGATGCGCAGATGCACGGCGTCGGACTGCCGTCCACCAATCAGGAGCGGCTAACATAAGAAATATTCCCTGGCGGGCATTTTGAATGTGGTTCCCTCCACACTCCCCCCGTCCCTATAAAACAAGGCGCGTATTAGAAACTTAATTTAACTTAAAATGTTCTTTATGAACGGACCCTCCACCTGCTTCACATTGAGGGCTGGATTAGTATGTATAATAACAGAAGAGAATGTCTGGTTTATCTAAAAAAAAAAAATACTGTGACTGGTTTATTATTTATATATTTATGATCTACCTTTGACATAGTATTGATCCTTGGTTCTTTTTAACACTACACCAAGGTGATATTTAATTTATTCTTATAACTATACAATTATATATAATACCCATATGCAATTACTTCCTTGCATCCCCCTCACTTATATATGGGTTAACTGATTATAAAGCCCTAGAGCAGGCAAGCAGGGGGTTGAAGACAGGGGCGAGGATGCAGGAATCTTGAGCGAGGAACTGGAGACGAGGTGAAGAGGGAGATGAAGGATCGGTGGCCCAACCACCGTGGGTAAGACTTGCAGCTGATGCTGCTGTGTGGTGGTAGAGTGGAGTTCTCATGGGTGCTCGCTGGTGTGTCTTGTAGGAGGCAGGGCTTCTCGTCGCGGTGTTCTTTACAGCTTTGCGTTGGTGTTCTACTGATTCCTTGATGTACTCGGGCGCAGATCGTCGGTGTTTTTCTTCTTCCCAGGCCTCCTGGCCTGTTTGTTGGTCTTGCTTCGTGTTGATACGGTGAGGCTATCGTTGGAGGTAACTTCCAGCCGGAAATCTTCTGTTGTGTTGGGCTGCTTCAGTGGAGGAGGTGGTGTTCCCACCGAGACGTCCTCATCTAATGAGTCAGCTGAGTCAGGAGTAGATGCAGTGAATCTTGGAGGTTCAGTTCTTGCCTGTTGAGGCTTAATGGGAGTTGCAGCTGATTTTGGACGTTGAGAGGGTTCGCACACGAGAGATGGAACTGTATCAGTAGTCGATAGCGGAGGCGTCGGCGTCTGGGTGGCTTGTGATGAAGTTGCTGGAGGAGCAGGCTTTGCTGTTGATAGTAGATCCGTGAGCACGGCGGCGTTCACGGTGATGTCAGGGACCAAGACTGTATCTTGAGAACTTGAAGTGGTGTTGGTGAAGACTTCTTCTGGAACTATGAAAGCTGGAAGACCATTTGCTTTGTATAGAATATTTAATATTCTTACGTATTCCTGGGGGTTATTGCAAGCTATCATGCTGGCCGCCGATGTTAATAGTTGAACTGTGCTGTTCAGTGGTTGGTCGGTGTGGGCCGGGGATGATGGCTGGCTCGACGAATCGCAGGTTGGCGTTTGGGAACTGGCTCCCCATTGGCTGGTAGTAGCAGTGGGACGTCCTCCCGGAAGCTCCGGGAAAATGGCGGCTTGGGCGTTGAAACCTGAAGTAGAGGTGGTCGGTGATTGGCTTGTTGCTTCAGAGGTACTGGCTCCGGTTGAAGATGTGGATTTCTCCATGTTTTTAATGACGTCTTGTCTATGAGGACAACGTATGGAGATTGCCGGATGGTCGCCTGTGCACAGCAAGCAGCATAGTGTTTCACACTTGCAGATGGAGTAATGGTGGTCAGCTGAGCAGAGGCTACACTGCTGAATACGCTGGGTACATCTGCTGGTGGAGTGGGTGTACTCGTAGCACCGGAGGCACTGGTTGACCATGTGGAAACGTTCCATCTTCACACGGAATGACGGGATGTGAATACCAAAGCTGTAAACACCATTTCTGGTAGCCATAGTATCCGCAGTACTGTCTCGAAGGTCAGCTTCAGGGAGCGATTTCTGTTGAAGAAGTGAGCATCACTTTCATCAGCTTCATCTTGTTCCACGATCCATTGGCCGAGGTCATGAATAACGACAGTGTTCAGCCAGGTACTGGCGTGGGAAGTTGAGACGAAGGTGTTGGTTGGAGAAATTGGCGCTGAAAAACAGAAGTTTGTCGACTTCCTCCTTACTATAAAAGAAGAAGAGGATGTCCGTGCCTTCCTGTTTGATGTCGTTGGGTGTCACTCCTGCAATGTCTTTAAAGAGCTTCAGGAGAGATGTTTTGGAGAATGGTTGCTCGTTAAGGGGCGTTCCCCGGATCTTGTGACGCATGATGAGCTTCCTGGTGGCCGATGGGTCTCTCTCTCAAAGACTACCCGTCACTGGATATGGCCTCCCGTCTCTACCCGGCATAAAACACCAAGTTAGGAGTGGGGTCTGACCAGCTAGAGAGACGCAAGTCTGCTGCCAATTATTTACCCACCCGGCAGTGCTGGGTGCGAGAGAGAAGAGCCGGAGCAACGAGAACACGTCCGGCCGTGACGGCTGCCAGTTGCTGAGTCTGTGATCTGTGATCATATATGGGTACTTATGATTATTTTATCTCTGGGTTAAATTAGATTCTTTAAATTTTCATTCTTTAAATTTCCTATATTTACAATTAGTTATTTATATTCATACTTTGTACATTCAGACTACACTATACTTTTTTTATTATTGTTTTATCTACACAAGATTGAACAGCCTATGACCGTTCTCGGTAGTGATCTTGGCCAAGAGCTCTATGTTTAGAGTGGGCAGGACAGGCTATAGATCCCACATGATGTAGTTGCTGATTAAACTGTCAGAGTAGTAAGTAACGCTCGCGGTGCAGCAAGCTGTAGTTGATGAAAATGCAGAGATGATCGCGGTGAAAATCATAGCTGAAGTGAGGTTGTTGGGAGCGTCCCATGACAGGTGGCAGCGGCCCACACCATGCAGCAGTAGCAGTAGAGGTCCAGTGAGAGTCCATGTTGTAGTCCATCGTGGCTAGGTATCGTCGTCCACACCATGCAGCAGTAGCAGTAGAGGTCCAGTGAGAGTCCATGTTGTAGTCCATCGTGGCTAGGTATCGTCGTCCACACCATGGAGCAGTAGCAGTAGAGGTCCAGTGAGAGTCCATGTTGTAGTCCATCGTGGCTAGGTATCGTCGTCCACACCATGCAGCAGTAGCAGTAGAGGTCCAGTGAGAGTCCATGTTGTAGTCCATCGTGGCTAGGTATCGTCGTCCACACCATGCAGCAGTAGCAGTAGAGGTCCAGTGAGAGTCCATGTTGTAGTCCATCGTGGCTGGGTATCGTCGTCCACACCATGCAGCAGTAGCAGTAGAGGTCCACTGAGAGTCCATGTTGTAGTCCATCGTGGCTAGGTATCGTCGTCCACACCATGCAGCAGTAGCAGTAGAGGTCCAGTGAGAGTCCATGTTGTAGTCCATCGTGGCTAGGTATCGTCGTCCACACCATGCAGCAGTAGCAGTAGAGGTCCAGTGAGAGTCCATGTTGTAGTCCATCGTGGCTAGGTATCGTCGTCCACACCATGCAGCAGTAGCAGTAGAGGTCCAGTGAGAGTCCATGTTGTAGTCCATCGTGGCTAGGTATCGTCGTCCACACCATGCAGCAGTAGCAGTAGAGGTCCAGTGAGAGTCCATGTTGTAGTCCATCGTGGCTAGGTATCGTCGTCCACACCATGCAGCAGTAGCAGTAGAGGTCCAGTGAGAGTCCATGTTGTAGTCCATCGTGGCTAGGTATCGTCGTCCACACCATGCAGCAGTAGCAGTAGAGGTCCAGTGAGAGTCCATGTTGTAGTCCATCGTGGCTAGGTATCGTCGTCCACACCATGCAGCAGTAGCAGTAGAGGTCCAGTGAGAGTCCATGTTGTAGTCCATCGTGGCTAGGTATCGTCGTCCACACCATGCAGCAGTAGCAGTAGAGGTCCAGTGAGAGTCCATGTTGTAGTCCATCGTGGCTAGGTATCGTCGTCCACACCATGCAGCAGTAGCAGTAGAGGTCCATTGATTTTCTTTTTATTAACACATTAGGTACATCTGCATTAGTGCAGCTACCCTAGACTATATGAAGTGGAGTACAGTGTGTCAAAAAAGCTAACTAGGTGATGCTAAAAAATCCCCATCATACAGGATGGTTAGTCATACAGAGGCATGTGATAAGCGGTCTGCACTGGCAGACTCCGGATGCATTTTGAGGATATCAACAACACAAGATTGAATAAGGTAGCAGTGGTAATACAAGTCCCCATCTCGCAGGATGGTTAGTCATACAGAGCCATGTGTTTAATAGCCTGCACTGGCAAATTTTGGGTATACTGTGAGGATATCTTCAAGAATACGAGAGTGAATAAAGTAATTGCAAAGCTCCAGGTACCTCATGCCAACTGGTCTGAAAGGTCTAATAACTGGGCATTCAGTGATGTAGTGCGGGAGATCATGCCGTAGTTCCTGCTCACAGAGTTTGCATCTGGAGTGCCCAGGATTGGGAGACCCGTCACCTGCAGCCACCTGCCACAGGTAACGGTAACCCAACCTAATCCTTGCAACCACTGTGTCGCACTGTCTAGTGGACGTTTTGTGCTGCCCATAGATGTAGGTTTCAGATCTGAACAAATCATAGCTTTTTATACTAGTACTTTCAGGTCGTTGGGAGTCAGTAAGTTCTTTCCTATCAGATCTGAATGTTTGGACCAATACAGTTTTGACAGCAGAGATAGGGATACCTAGATCTAATTCAACTTCAAACTTGTTACACGCTAATTTGGCTGCAATGTCTGTCTCATTATGATGGGTTATATTTAGGTCCATTGAGAGTCAATGTTGTAGTCCATCGTGGCTGGGTATCGTCGAAACTCTGGGGTCACCAATGTAACGTACGGTTATGTTACGTTGTTGGATAGATTAGATACTCATTGTTTAGTGAGTTTTCATATTTATTTAGTAGTCTTGATAACAGTAGTCGGTTGGTGGCGTTGTCGTAAACGTTGAGACGGAGCTTGGAGCAGAGCAGAGAGCTGAGTGAGGCCGGAGTCGCGGAGCTCTATGTGGGAGAGCGTGGCAGCTCGAGTGGGAATTGAGTGTCTGAACTTGGGGAGCGAGAGCGTTGTAGCTGGATGTGGTCGTAGTCTGCTGTCTGGTCTGTGTCAAAGCTGTAGCGTCTTGGGGTCGATTAGGACTGTACACGCCGAGTGCTACATTGTTGACTGTGGAAATTGTACTGTCCGCTATTCCGATGATGATGATGAAGATTAAGCCACCCAAGAGGTGGCACGGGCATGAATAGCCCGTAAGTGGTACAATTTTTGTTTCCTCAGTTTTCTCAGAAACCCAAATTTCTTTTTGAAATTTGGAAAAATATATAAATTCAGCAAAACGTGGCCTATTAGGCAAACCGGGCCTTGCATAATAGGCCAAGTACAACGTTCTGGCTGCTAGGTACAACATTATATATATATATATGTCGTACCTAGTAGCCAGAACTCACTTCTCAGCCTACTATGCAAGGCCCGATTTGCCTAATAAGCAAAGTTTTCCTGAATTAATATATTTTCTCTATTTTTTTTCTTATGAAATGATAAAGCTACCCATTTCATTATGTATGAGGTCAATTTTTTTTTATTGGAGTTGAAATTAACGTAGATATATGACCGAACCTAACCAACCCTACCTAACCTAACCTAACCTATCCTCATAGGTTAGGTTCGGTTAGGTAGCCGAAAAAGTTAGGTTAGGTTAGGTTAGGTAGGTTAGGTTGTCGAAAAACAATTATTTCATGAAAAGTTGGCTTATTAGGCAAATTGGGCCTTGCATAGTAGGCTGAGAATTGCGTTCTGGCTACTAGGTACGACATATATATATATATATATATATATATATATATATATATATATATATATATATATATATATATATATATATATATATATATATGTCGTACCTAGTAGCCAGAACTCACTTCTCAGCCTACTATGCAAGGCCCGATTTGCCTAATAAGCCAAGTTTTCATGAATTAATTGTTTTTCGACTACCTAACCTACCTAACCTAACCTAACCTAACTTTTTCTGCTACCTAACCTAACCTAACCTATAAAGATAGGTTAGGTTAGGTAGGGTTGGTTAGGTTCGGTCATATATCTACGTTAATTTTAACTCCAATAAAAAAAAATTGACCTCATACAAAATGAAATGGGTAGCTTTATCATTTCATAAGAAAAGAAATTGAGAAAATATAATAATTCAAGAAAACTTGGCTTATTAGGCAAATCGGGACTTGCATAGTAGGCTGAGAAGTGCGTTCTGGCTACTAGGTACGACATATATATATATATATATATATATATATATATATATATATATATATATATATATATATATATATATATATATATATGTATATATATATATATATATATATATATATATATATATATATATATATATATATATATATATATATATATATATATATATATATGTCGTACCTAGTAGCCAGAACGCACTTCTCAGCCTACTATGCATGGCCCGATTTGCCTAATAAGCCTAGTTTTCATGAATTAATGTTTTTTCGACAACCTAACCTACCTAACCTAACCTAACCTAACTTTTTCGGCTACCTAACCTAACCTAACCTATAGAGATAGGTTAGGTTAGGTTAGGTAGGGTTGGTTAGGTTCGGTCATATATCTACCTTAATTTTAACTCCAATAAAGAAAAATGACCTCATACATAACGAAATGGGTAGCTTTATCATTTCATAAGAAAAAATTACAGAAAATATATTAATTCAGGAAAACTTGGCTTATTAGGCAAATCGGGCCTTGCATAGTAGGCCGAAAAGTGCGTTCTGGCTACTAGGTACGACATATATATATATATATATATTGTGACGGTGTTCCCCCCCCCTTATATTTCTCCCACGTCTGCAGTAAGAGTCATGTCCACTTTACCCGAGCGTTCTCTACGTCGCAGGCATCAGTTTGATATATGTGGGGGAATGTAGTGTTCTCGGAGTGCCGAGAAATTTGTAAAAGAAGAGTCTTTTGGCCTGTGGTTTAGGCCCTTTAGGAAGCCAATATGGCGCTGGCTCTTCTGTTTTCCCGCCAAAACTGTGTGATGTCAGTGACACCAGATTGGTCGCCGACAGCGACGTGGAACAGGGAGCCAATGAAAACCTCCCGTGGCGAATATGACGTCACGAAGGAAGGGGGGTCCGGTCATCGCGCCGCGCTGGCGCCATCAGTCTAAGACAGCACGTCAAGGAGGTCGGACGTGCACTGGGGGGTCCTGTCAGTTGGACAGTTTACCCCGTCTCCGGAGGACTTACGCATCACCCGTGGTCTGCCAACACCTGTGGGGTCTTCCTTCATTCATGTGTTGAACCGAAGAAGGAATTGACGGGATATTGAGCAACAAGTGCTCCAGGAACAGGTGTTGTGCAAGAGTGGAGTCTAGGCAGCGACGGCTGATAGCTCCACAGTGAAGACGTAGTGGATGAGCCAATTCTCCGTGAGGGAATCAGTCTGACACGACACGTCAAGGTGGTTGGACGTGCGAAGATTGGTCCTGTCAGTTTGACAGTTGTTTCCCGCTCCCGTGGATTTTACGCGTCACCCGAAGTCTGCCAGTACTCTGTGAGGTCTTCCTTCGTTCATGTGTTGAACCAGAGAGGGAATCGACGGATATTGAGCAACAAGTGCTCCAGGACAGGTACTGTGCAAGAAGAAGTGAAGTCTGTGCAGTGACGTATGCGACGTCTGCGGCAGTTCACCCGTTTGTGACGGCGTAGTGGCTGAACCGAGCCACTGGGAAGCAGAGGAAGAAGGAAACTATTCGGGAATCCGAACGACTGCAGCCGAGACGTAGGCGGGCAGCCGTAGCTGGGAGGAGAAGTCGACGGCCGGGAGACCGACTCCAACCCTACAAGAAGTCGAGGAGGAGCACGGACCTGCAGTGAAAAGGCACGGAGACGACGCGCTTATGGTGGGACGTTGATTGAGTTCCTGGAGGACACGACAGTGTGTGTGTGGGGGCGTTCCCTACACGAGGCAGGAGCCAGGACCAGGAGCTACAACTCAACTCTCATCGGAGGATAGGTGGAAGTAGGTGATTCTAGTTTCCCTCCCAATTCCCCTTTAGTCAGCTATATTATTTAGCCAGAGTATTTTGTATGTCGTGAGCAAGGCTCACCTATGTCACAGTAAGGCACCAGTGTGCAGAGTGGTACTATAAAGAGTACTCACGATATTTATGATTATTATTGGTGTACAGGCACCCGGAGTAATTGATGAATTTACTGTGTTGAGAATGTCTTTCATGAGACTTTAATGTGATCATATAGTGAGAGAATATATATATATAATTATGCCAGTATTTGGGAGTTAGGCTATGTGCCCAGTAACTATGTTATTACCATTATTGATGTCTGACTCATCTATATATATATATATATGTCTATGCTCATGTGCTGAGGTGCCACAGGACATGAGGGATGCCAACATCGTCACACTGTATAAGAATAAAGGTGACAGGGGCGACTGCAACAACTACCGTGGAATCTCCCTCCTCAGTATTGTCGGAAAGCTGTTTGCTCGAGTCGCATTGAAGAGGCTCCAAGTACTTGCAGAGAGAGTTTATCCAGAATCACAATGTGGATTCAGAGCTGGCAGGTCCACCATCGACATGGTCTTTTCCCTCAGACAACTGCAGGAGAAATGCAGGGAACAGAAGCAGCCACTCTTTGTAGCCTTCATAGACCTGACGAAGGCCTTCGACCTCGTCAGCAGGGATGGCCTGTTCAAGATCCTCCCCAAGATCGGAAGCCCACCCAGGCTCCTCAGCATCATCAGATCTTTCCATGAGAACATGAGGGGCACCGTGGTCTTTGATGGCCTAACATCAGGCGCCTTTGACATCCGAAGTGGAGTAAAGCAGGGCTGCGTACTGGCTCCAACCCTATTCGGGATTTTCTTCGCAGTTATGCTGCGGCACGCCTTCGGATCTGTCACGGAAGGCATTTACCTCCGGACCAGGTCGGATGGGAAGCTCTTTAACCTCGCCAGGCTGAGAGCCAAGACAAAGGTTCGGCTGAGGTGTCTGCGCGACTTCCTCTTTGCCGACGACGCAGCAGTCACTGCCCACTCAGCTGAAGACCTCCAACGGCTCATAACCCGCTTCAGCGAGGCCTCTCAGGCTTTCGGACTCACCATCAGTCTGAAGAAAACACAAGTCATGGGACAAGGAGTGGACTCCCCACCTGACATCGGCATCTCTGATTCCAAACTGGAAGTTGTTCACGACTTCGTGTACCTGGGCTCCACAATCTCTGACTCCCTCTCTCTTGATACGGAGCTAAACAAACGCATCGGTAAGGCATCTACTACCATGTCCAAACTGACAAAGAGAGTGTGAGCCAACAATAGGCTAACTGAGTATACTAAGATTCAGGTTTACAGATCCTGTGTCCTGAGCACTCTCCTTTATGGCAGTGAGTCTTGGACTCTCCGCGCCCGTCAGGAAAGACGGCTGAATGCCTACCACATGCGCTGCCTTCGACACATCTTGGACATCACCTGGCAGGACAAGGTGACAAACAACAACGTCTTGGGGAGAGCAAGAATCACCAGCATGTACACAATGCTGAAACAGAGACGAATGCGCTGGCTCGGGCACGTTGTGCGAATGGGCGATGGCAGGATCCCCAAGGATCTCCTGTATGGAGAGCTGAGGCAGGGAAAGCGTCCAGTAGGCAAGCCCCAGCTACGGTACAAAGACGTATGCAAAAGGGACCTGAAAGCCATGGACGTCGAACTTGCTATATGGGAGACACTGGCTACAGACCGTTCAGCCTGGAGGCAGTCTGTTCAACGAGGTCTCTCCAAGTTCGAGGAGTCACTTGCCAAGGAATCGGAGGCAAAGAGACAGAGAAGGAAAGCCGGTAACCAGGAAGACAGACCAGAATCGGACTTCGTTTGTGCTCGGTGTGGGATGGACTACCACTCTCGGATTGGCCTCATCAGTCACACCAGACGCTGCACCAGGATTGACAACTAGGGCGCAACTCCATAGTCTCCCGAGACTGAAGGATGTCTACTATGCTCATGTATTGAATAATCATTCATGTGTGCAGTGATTAATTGTGTTATCGCCCACGGAAGGAATTACTGAGAACTCCAGTGATATATACTTCATAAGTTATCATTAAACGAAGGGCAGTGTGTTATTGAATGACAGTGAATTATTGTCACAGTGAATTATTGTCACATGACAGTGAATTATTGTCACATTTAATATAGAAATGTTTGATTGAGCCCAAGATCAGTGTAGCGAAGTATTTACGTGCTGTTATCGCAAATATTGTGTGTTCGAACTTCTAGTGATCTTTGAGAACTTAAAGAAGTTGGCGTGTTACGCCAAGCAAACAGATAAAGTAACATTCGCGTGGGGGGTAGTCGCCCAGCTGATTTTGACATTGACAAGAGGGGGAGTGTTGCCAGCTTAGTGAGTTCATATTATATGTGGGAACGAGCAAATTCCGCCTGAAACCGCTGTTTGCTTATTGATATAATCTTGTGATGTCTTTGAATGAGTTTTAAGTAAAATACAAAATACATTGGTGTTTATGTTATCCCCTCCATATTTCTTGTGGCTATGTAATACCTGAAAGCAGAGAGTGATAGAAGCAAATACCTGCCTGATATCAGATCTATTGAGTGTGTCCTTGCCACTGTTACCACAATTCAACAAAACCACTGACTTGTTACTGGACACCGAAAACACCAGTTGGCGACCTTGTGGTTAGTAGTAGAGCCCTATGACGGGGCGGGCATACAACAGTTAAGTGAACAAGTTGTGTTCCCACTCCTTCTCGATCAGAGGCCGGTTGGGATTGACTGGGATACTCTGCTGGCGTACAGTGGCGCCGCGAGGATAGAGTGAAGACCCGCAGGGCTACGGTGAGTGACCTTGAGTGTACTGTTGCTCATCCGAGTAAACCCCGACAATATATATATTTATATATATATATATATATATATATATATATATATATATATATATATATATATATATATATATATATATATATATATATATATATATATATAATATATAGTGTCGTACCTAATAGCCAGAACGCACTTCTCTGCCTACTATGCAAGGCCCGATTTGCCTAATAAGCCAAGTTTTCATTAATTGTTTTTCGACTACCTAACCTAACCTAACCTAACTTTTTCGGCTACCTAACCTAACCTATAAAGATAGGTTAGGTTAGGTTAGGTAGGGTTGGTTAGGTTCGGTCATATATCTACGTTAATTTTAACTCCAATAAAAAAAATTGACCTCATACATAATGAAATGGGTAGCTTTATCATTTCATAAGAAAAAAATTAGAGAAAATATGTTAATTCAGGAAAACTTGGCTTATTAGGCAAATCGGGCCTTGCATAGTAGGCCGAGAAGTGCGTTCTGGCTACTAGGTACGACATTATATATCTCCTCACTGTCCTGACATAGGACAGTGAGGTTCTACTCCTTGATATGTTGGTTACACAGACTCTCACGCTCGCGGGCTCCCACGCTGCAATAACCACATTGATACCACCCCCGAAGAGTGTAAACGCTTAGTGAGTGAAATTGCATCTCTGATATTATAAGCGTGCCGGGGTTTAGTTAATGCAAACTATAACCTAAGTTATTTTTCCAGATAGCCTAGTTTAAGTTAGTTTATCCAAAGTTACCGAAAGTTTTCCTTGTTCAAAATTAACAATATCTAGTACTATATCATAGCCAATAAATTTTTATGACGTATTAGAACATTGTTGCATCCTGTCAGGAGTTAAAACTTGTTCGAACGTTGAAGTTCTTGAACTTGAATCGGACATCAAACTTACCCGCCAAACGTGGTGTGTTTTGGTGTGTAATAGCTATTAAAACACTAATACACTCATAGACAAGTTGAAGTGCCACGTCGTCGAGGCGTCAACACCTTATGATGGTGTTTGACGCGTCCAGAGCAGCCAGGCAATTTGGGTCGACACAAATAGCTTCCTGGACCCAAAACCCCTTGGATACACGGACACGGACACTCACACGGACACGCACACGGACACTCATGGACTCTGACACGAACCGAAGGTTCGTGTCAGATAATAAGAAGGGAGTTGATAATATAATAAGGTTGTATAATAATAATATAATATATAATAATAATAATAATAATATAATATAATATATAATAATAATAATAATAATATAATAATATAATATATAATAATAATAATAATATAATAATAATAATATAATAATAATAATAATATAATAACATAATTAGGTTGGTTAGGTTGGTTGGTTAGGTTGGTTGGTTGGTTAGGTTAGGTTGGTTGGTTAGGTTGGTTGGTTAGGTTAGGTTGGTTGGGTTAGGTTGGTTGGTTAGGTTGGTTGGTTGGTTAGGTTGGTTGGTTAGGTTGGTTGGTTAGGTTAGGTTGCTCAGGTTAGGTTGCTCAGGTTAGGTTGCTCAGGTTAGGTTGGTTGGTTAGGTTAGGTTGGTTAGGTTAGGTTGGTTGGTTGGTTAGGTTGGTTGGTTAGGTTGGTTGGTTGGTTAGGTTGGTTGGTTAGGTTAGGTTGCTCAGGTTAGGTTGGTTGGTTGGTTAGGTTGGTTAGGTTGGTTGGTTGGTTAGGTTGGTTGGTTAGGTTAGGTTGCTCAGGTTAGGTTGCTCAGGTTAGGTTGCTCAGGTTAGGTTGCTCAGGTTAGGTTGCTCAGGTTAGGTTGCTCAGGTTCGGTTGCTCAGGTTAGGTTGCTCAGGTTAGGTTGCTCAGGTTAGGTTGCTCAGGTTAGGTTACATTGCTTAGGTTGGTTGGTTACGTTGGTTAGGTTAGGTTGCTCAGGTTAGGTTACATTGCTTAGGTTGGTTGGTTACGTTGGTTAGGTTAGGTTGCTCAGGTTAGGTTGCTCAGGTTAGGTTACATTGCTTAGGTTGGTTGGTTACGTTGGTTAGGTTGGTTGGTTGGTTAGGTTGGTTGGTTAGGTTGGTTGGTTAGGTCGGTTGGTTGGTTAGGTTGGTTGGTTACGTTGGTTAGGTTAGGTTGCTCAGGTTAGGTTGCTTGGTTAGGTTAGATAGCTTAGGTTGCTTGGTTAGGTTAGTTAGGTTGGTTGGATAGCTAAGGTTGGTTGGTTACGTTGGTTAGGTTGGTTGGTTAGGTTGGGTTGGTTGGTTGATTAGGTTCTTTGGTTAGGTTGCTTGGTTAGGTTAGATAGCTTAGGTTGTTTGGTTAGGTTAGTTAGGTTGGTTGGATAGCTAAGGTTGGTTGGTTACGTTGGTTAGGTTGGTTGGTTAGGTTGGGTTGGTTGGTTGATTAGGTTCTTTGGTTAGGTTGGTTGGTTAGGTTCTTCGGTTAGGTTAATTGGTTAGGTTGCTTGGTTAGGTTCTTCGGTTAGGTTGGTTGGTTAGGTTAGATAGCTTAGGTTGGTTGGTTAGGTTAGATAGCTTAGGTTGGTTGGTTAGGTTAGATAGCTTAGGTTGGTTGGTTAGATTAGATAGCTTAGGTTGGTTGGTTAGGTTGGTTGGTTACGTTGGTTGGTTAGGGTGGTTGATTAGGTTGCTTGGTTAGGTTAGATAGCTTAAGTTGGTTGGTTAGGTTAGTTGGTTAGGTTAGTTGGTTAGGTTAGATTGCTTAGGTTGGTTAGGTTGGTTGGTTGGTTAGGTTGGTTGGTTAGGTTTGATTGCTTAGGTTGGTTGGTTAGGTTAGGTTGGGTTGGTTGGTTGGTTAGGTTAGGTTGGGTTGGTTGGTTGGGTAGGTTAGGTTAGGTTGGTTGGTTAGGTTAGATAGCTTAGGTTGGTTGGTTAGGTTGGTTGGTTAGGTTGGTTGGTTGGTTAGTTAGGTTCGTTTGTTAGGTTGGTTAGGTTAGGTTGGTTAGGTTAGGTTGCTTAGGTTGGTTGGTTAGGTTGGTTACGTTGGTTAGGTTGGTTGGTTGGTTAGGTTAGTTAGGTTGGTTGGTTAGGTTAGATAGCTTAGGTTGGTTGGTTGGTTAGGTTAGGTTAGGTTAGGTTAGGTTCCTTGGTTAGGTTGGTTGGTTAGGTTGGTTGGTTAGGTTGCTTGGTTAGATTAGATAGCTTAGGTTGGTTGGTTAGGTTAGTTACATTGGTTGGTTAGGTTAGATAGTTTACATTGGTTACGTTGGTTGGTTAGTTAGGTTGGTTGGTTGGTTAGGTTGGTTGGTTAGGTTGGTTGGTTGGTTAGGTTGGTTTGGTTAGGTTGGTTGGTTGGTTGGTTGGTTAGGTTGGTTTGGTTAGGTTGGTTAGGTTGGTTGGTTGGTTAGGTTGGTTAGGTTGGTTTGGTTAGGTTGGTTAGGTTGGTTGGTTAGGTTAGGTTGCTTAGGTTGGTTACGTTGGTACTAACCAACTTAAGTTGGTTACGTTATTACATTGGTTAGGTTGGTTGGTCACGTTGGTTAGGATGGTTGGTTACGTTGGTTAGGTTGGTTGGTTACGTTGGTTGGTTGGTTACGTTGGTTAGGTTGGTTGGTTGGTTAGGTTAGATTAGGTTAGTTTGGTTGGTTAGGTTAGGTTAGGTTGGTTAGGTTAGGTTGGTTGGTTAGGTTGCTTGGTTAGGTTGGTTGATTAGGTTGCTTGGTTAGGTTAGATAGCTTAGGTTGGTTGGTTAAATTAGATAGCTAAGGTTGGTTGGTTGGTTAGTTAGGTTGGTTTGTTAGGTTGGTTAGGTTAGGTTAGGTTAGGTTAGGTTAGGTTGGTTGGCTGGTTAGGTTGGTTGGTTGGTTAGGTTAGGTTGCTTATGTTGGTTGCTTAGGTTGGTTACATTGGTTAGGTTGGTTGGTTACGTTGGTTAGGTTGGTTGGTTACATTGGTTAGGTTGGTTGGTTAGGTTGGTTGGTTACGTTGGTTGATTAGGTTGGTTGGTTAGGTTCCTTGGTTAGGTTAGATAGGCTACCAACAATTACAGCCCTTTTTCTATTTCTATTTCTACAAACCTAGCCTAAACTAACCTAACTTAACCTGCAAACCTAGCCTATTTCCTAGTCAAAACAAACATATCCTAATCTAAGCTAACCTAACCTAACCTAACGTAACTAACTCCTGGATACCTATTTACTGTTAGGTGAATAGATGTATTCGGTGATAGGAAACGCTACCTACAGTTACAGCCCTTCTTCTTTTTCTATTTCTACAAACCTAGCCTATTTCCTAGCCTAAACTAACCTAACCTAAGGTAATCTAACTAACTCCTGGATACCTATTTACTGCTACGTGAACAGAGAAGACACGCTACCAACAATTACTGCCCTATTTCTATTTCAAAAAAATAGCCTATTTCTTAGCCTAAACTAATCTAACCTAATTAAACCTAACCTAACCAAATCTAACCTTACCTATATATATACTTCACTACTCACTATCATCATCACTACCACACTACTCACTAACATCATCACTACCTCACTACTCACCATCATCATCACTACCTCTCTACTCACCATCATCATCACTACCTCTCTACTCACCATCATCATTACCTCACTACTCACCATCATCATCACTACCTCACCATCATCATCACTACCTCTCTACTCACCATCATCATCACTACCTCTCTACTCACTAACATCATCACTACCACACTACTCGCCATCATCATCATTACCTCACTACTCACCATCATCATCACTACCTCACTACTCACCATCACTACCACACTACTCACCATCATCATCAATACCTCACTACTCACCATCACTACCACACTACTCACCATCATCACTACCTCACTACTCACCATCATCATCACTACTTCTCTACTCACCACCATCATCATTTCCTCACTACTCACTAACATCATCACTTCCTCACTACTCACCATCATCATCATCATCACTACTCACCATTATCACTACCCACCATCATCACTACCACACTACTCATAAATATCATCACTACCACACTACTCACCATCATCACTACCACACTACTCACTATCATCACTACCACACTACTCGGTGAGTAGTGTGGTAGTGATAGTGAGTAGTGATGATGGTGAGTAGTGAGGTAGTGATGATGATGGTGAGTAGTGTGGTAGTGATGATGATGGTGAGTAGTGTGGTAGTGATGATGATAGTGAATAGTGTGGTAGTGATGATGATAGTGAGTAGTGAGGTAGTTATGATGATGGTGAAGTGTGGTAGTGATGATGATGGTGAGTAGTGTGGTAGTGATGATGATGGTGAGTAGTGAGGTAGTGATGATGATGGTGAGTAGTGTGGTAGTGATGATGATGGTGAGTAGTGAGGTAGTGATGATGATGGTGAGTAGTGTGGTAGTGATGATGATAGTGAAGTGTGGTAGTGATGATGATGGTGAATAGTGTGGTAGTGATGATGATAGTGAAGTGTGGTAGTGATGATGATGGTGAATAGTGTGGTAGTGATGATGATAGTGAGTAGTGAGGTAGTGATGATGATGGTGAGAAGTGATGATAGTGAGTAGTGTGGTAGTGATGATGGTGAGCAGTGAGGTAGTGATGATGATAGTGAGTAGTGAGGTAGTGATGATGATGGTGAGTAGTGAGGTAGTGATGATGATGGTGAGTAGTGTAGTAGTGATGATGATGGTGAGTAGTGTGGTAGTGATGATGATAGTGATGTAGTGATGATGGTGAGTAGTGAGGTAAAGATGATGATGGTGAGTAGTGTGGTAGTGATGATGATAGTGAGTAGAGTAGTAGTGATGATGGTGAATAGTGTGGTAGTGATGATGATGGTGAGAAGTGATGATAGTGAGTAGTGATGATGATAGTGAATAGTGTGGTAGTGATGATGATGGTGAGTAGTGTGGTAGTTATTATGATAGTGAGGTAGTGATGGTGATAGTGAGGTGGTGATGATGATAGTGAATAGTGTGGTAGTGATGATGATGGTGAGTAGTGTGGTAGTGATAATGATAGTGAATAGTGTGGTAGTGATGATGATGGTGAGTAGTGATGATGATAGTGATTAGTGAGGTAGTGATGATGGTGAGTAGTGAGGTAGTGATGATGATAGTGAGTAGTGAGGTAGTGATGATGATGGTGAGTAGTGTGGTAGTGATGATGATGGTGACTAGTGTGGTAGTGATGATGATGGTGAGTAGTGATAGAAGTGATGATAGTGAGTAGTGTGGTAGTGATGATGATGGTGAGTAGTGTGGTAGTGATGATGATAGTGAGTAGTGAGGTAGTTATGATGATGGTGAGTAGTGTGGTAGTGATGATGATGGTGAGTAGTGAGGTAGTGATGATGATAGTGAATAGTGTGGTAGTGATGATGATGGTGAGTAGTGTGGTAGTGATGATGATAGTGAGGTAGTGATGCTGATGGTGAGAAGTGATGATAGAGAGTAGTGGTAGTGATGATGGTGAGTAGTGAGGTAGTGATGATAGTGAATAGTGTGGTAGTGATGATGGTGAGTAGTGTGGTAGTGATGATGATAGTGAGTAGTGTGGTTAGTGATGTTGATCGTGAGTATTGTGGTAGTGATGATGATAGTGAGTAGTGAGGTAGTGATGATGATGGTGAGTAGTGAGGTAGTGATGATGATGGTGGGTAGTGTGATAGTGATGATGATGGTGAGTAGTGAGGTAGTGATGGTGTTGCTAAGTAGTGTGGTTAGTGATGTTGATCGTGAGTATTGTGGTAGTGATGATGATGGTGAGTATTGTGGTAGTGATGATGTTGAGTAGTGAGGTAGTGATGATGATGGTGAGGTAGTGATGATGATGGTGAGGTAGTGTTGATGGTGAGGTAGTGATGATGATGGTGAGGTAGTGATGATGGTTAAGAGTAGTGTGGTAGTGATGATGGTGAGTAGTGTGGTAGTGATGATGATGGTGAGGTAGTGATGATGGTTAAGAGTAGTGTGGTAGTGATGATGGTGAGTAGTGTGGTAGTGATGATGTTTATGAGTAGTGTGGTAGTGATGATGGTGAGTAGTGATGATGGTGAGTAGTGTGGTAGTGATGATGTTTATGAGTAGTATGGTAGTGATGATGGTGAGTAGTGATGATAGTGAGTAGTGAGGAAGTGATGATGTTAGTGAGTAGTGAGGTAGTGATGATGGTGAGTAGTGTGGTAGTGATGGTGAGTAGTGAGGTAGTGATGATGGTGAGTAGTGTGGTAGTGATGGTGAGTAGTGAGGTAATGATGATGATGGTGAGTAGAGAGGTAGTGATGATGATAGTGAGGTAGTGATGGTGATGGTGAGTAGTGAGGTAATGATGATGATGGTGAGTAGAGAGGTAGTGATGGTGATGGTGAGTAGTGAGGTAATGATGATGATGGTGAGTAGAGAGGTAGTGATGATGATGGTGAGTAGAGAGGTAGTGATGATGATGGTGAGTATTGAGGAAGTGATGATGTTAGTGAGTAGTGAGGTAGTGATGATGGTGAGTAGTGTGGTAGTGATGGTGAGTAGTGAGGTAATGATGGTGATGGTGAGTCGTGTGGTAGTGATGGTGAGTAGTGAGGTAGTGATGATGATGGTGAGTAGTGAGGTAGTGATGATGTTAGTGA
>NW_027189135.1:687061-742061 GCF_040958095.1 Procambarus clarkii
GCTCGACAGCCCTCGTCTTAACTACTTTCATTGTTTTTTAGGGGGTTAGTGTTTTTGGTAAGAATTAAATAGGATTCCAAAAAGCTAAACTGTGACTATTTAAGATTTATGTGGTGTAAACATTAGGATTTATGTGGTGTACACATTAGGATTTATGTGGTGTACACATTAGGATTTATGTGGTGTACACATTAGGATTTATGTGGAGTAAACATTAGGATTTATGTGGTGTAAACATTAGGATTTATGTGGTGTACACATTAGGATTTATGTGGTGTACACATTAGGATTTATGTGGTGTAAACATTAGGATTTATGTGGTGTAAACATTAGGATTTATGTGGTGTAAACATTAGGATTTATGTGGTGTAAACATTAGGATTTATGTAGTATAAACATTAGGATTTATGTGGTGTAAACATTAGGATTTATGTGGTGTAAACATTAGGATTTATGTGGTGTAAACATTAGGATTTATGTGGTGTAAACATTAGCATTTATGTGGTGTAAACATTAGGATTTATGTGGTGTAAACATTAGCATTTATGTGGTGTAAACATTAGGATTTATGTGGTGTAAACATTAGGATTTATGTGGTGTAAACATTAGGATTTATGTGGTGTAAACATTAGGATTTATGTGGTGTAAACATTAGGATTTATGTGGTGTAAACATTAGGATTTATGTGGTGTAAACAGAGACGGGACTGGTGGCGACAGTGAAGGCGTCAGTATAGGCTTGATGCATTGCGTTTATGCTTTTTGTTGTCACTGCTTCTCCTCTTCTCTATTATTATAAACAATCCTACACCTTAATAACAATAACGAGGCACAAGCAGTTGTTACAAAATTAATATTAATAGTTTCTGGCTTATAAACTTCCGTTTAAGCACAAGGGACGTCTTCGCTTGGCAATGTTTACAATCTCTCTGGCTAGCGTCGTCTCCCCCGGTGTTCGTGAGACAAGTAGCCGTCTACACCTCTGGCTAGCGTCGTCTCCCCCGATGTTCGTGAGACAAGTAGCCGTCTACACCTCTGGCTAGCGTCGTCTTCCCCGGTGTTCGTGAGACAAGTAGCCGTCTACACCTCTGGCTAGCGTCGTCTTCCCCGGTGTTCGTGAGACAAGTAGCCGTCTACACCTCTGGCTAGCGTCGTCTCCCCCGGTGTTCGTGAGACAAGTAGCCGTCTACACCTCTGGCTAGCGTCGTCTCCCCCGATGTTCGTGAGACAAGTAGCCGTCTACACCTCTGGCTAGCGTCGTCTTCCCCGATGTTCGTGAGACAAGTAGCCGTCTACACCTCTGGCTAGCGTCGTCTCCCCCGATGTTCGTGAGACAAGTAGCCGTCTACACCTCTGGCTAGCGTCGTCTTCCCCGGTGTTCGTGAGACAAGTAGCCGTCTACACCTCTGGCTAGCGTCGTCTCCCCCGGTGTTCGTGAGACAAGTAGCCGTCTACACCTCTGGCTAGCGTCGTCTCCCCTGGTGTTCGTGAGACAAGTAGCCGTCTACACCTCTGGCTAGCGTCGTCTCCCCCGATGTTCGTGAGACAAGTAGCCGTCTACACCTCTGGCTAGCGTCGTCTCCCCCGATGTTCGTGAGACAAGTAGCCGTCTACACCTCTGGCTAGCGTCGTCTTCCCCGGTGTTCGTGAGACAAGTAGCCGTCTACACCGGATTCACGAAATATTTATATTTTCGACACGCTATTCTTAATTTTTATAGATAATATTTAGCGGTATGCAGTTATTATTCCTTTCTTTAGGATCATGTTGTCTTTCTTGAATAGTGGATATATATCTTAGTGTTCTTATGAGAATGTGGATTTTCTCATGTTTGGATTCAGACGCCTATAGTGTCGAAAACGGCTCGGATTGCAGTTGTTGTTGTTGTTGTTAGAGGAGGAAGCCTCGTGGATCTGTTCTATATATACAGCTTAGGTCGACTGCTAGCAGCCGTGGAGTGAGGACGTTTACCGACCCTCCGTGGCTGTTGGAGTTGTTTGCTGTTTTGGTCGCCAGGTGTTGTGGGCGTCTCTGCCCTACCAGTTTTGTTGCCTGCCTGGCTGCGTTGACGTGGCAGTTCTGACATGGGGGCCATCTTCCTCCTGTTCAGCGTGTGAACTCCGTGGGCCTGGAGTTCACTTGTAAGGCTGGTTATCCGACCATCGAGATGGTGATGTGTGACATGCTTCGTGTCCCGGTGGAAGCTGTTTACGGTGTGGAGCTAGTTACGGGCGTGGGGGAGGACGAGTACCGGGACTTCCTCCGTCGGTACGGGGGGCGTACGTTGCCGTTGCCAGACGATGCCGGCTCTGTGGCGATTTCGGACCGCAGTGGTGCCCTGACTTATGTCAGTGTCCATGGTGCGCCCCTGGAGTTCCCTGATGACCTCCTCCGGCGTTACTTCGGGGGTTTTGGTACTGTTGTCAGCGTGCGGGTGAACACGCTCTCCTCGGGGCGGTATGCTGGGAGGCGTACAAACATTTGCACGTTGGGGATGCGCCTGCGGTCGGATATACCTTCTTCTGTCCGGCTTATGGGGTACTACGTCCGGGTGTATTATGCCCGGCAGCCTCGTACCTGTTTCCGGTGTGGCCTGTTGGGGCATCAGGCTGCCGGGTGCTCTGAGGCCCCTGCTGCTCCTGTCAACTTGTTCCGCGACGAGGATTTCCCGCCGCTCCCTCTGGAGGCAGTCTCCGGTGATGTTTTTTTTTTTTTTTTTTTTTTCTTTT
Organism: Procambarus clarkii; assembly: GCF_040958095.1. Taxonomy (NCBI): domain Eukaryota; kingdom Metazoa; phylum Arthropoda; class Malacostraca; order Decapoda; family Cambaridae; genus Procambarus; species Procambarus clarkii. The sequence continues at coordinate 689,790 of NW_027189135.1, forward strand.
TAGCAGGGATAATCCTGCGCGGGCCCTAAGCCTCTGGCTGGCCCACTAAGTGATGCCCGTTTCTGGTTTACCTGGGCGGAGGATGAGTATGTATGACCCGTATGGTCGCTTCAGTAAGATTTTGCCATATGTGTTTAACAACTTCCTCTGCTCTGTCGAATCGAAGGTGAAATCTTAACGGGTTTGTAACTGTGCACTGTGTTAGATAATGTTCCAGTGGTCTGTCGGGCATTTCTCCACAGTGTTGACATATCCTCTCACCTTCCGGAACCCGTAAGCCTATTTCCCATGCACATGGGTATCCAAGCCTGATGCGATGTAAGTGCACTTCTGTTGTTCTACTGCCCCCTTTCATCAAACTAAGTGGTTCGTAGTTGGTGGAATTCTTGTACCAACCCGCAGATCCTGATGTTGCAACTGCTGTGTTGTGGTCACTGTACAGCCTTCGCATTGCTCTGTTTCGAATCACTTTCTTCATCTGGGAGAGACTCGGTGGTATGTAAATGTCTACATTCCTCCTCTTAGTAGCAAGTTTCGCAGCTTCGTCTGCAATGTCATTACCTAATAGTCCCACATGACTTGGCACCCAGTTGATAAGCACCCGTCAGCCTTGTCGGTGGAGTGTGTGCATGAATGATAAGACATTGGTGATCAGATGGATGTTATCACATATGTGTTCCTGTTGCAAGGTTTCAATGGCGGTTCTCGAATCTGTATGGACGATAACATGTTGGCGGTGTTCAGCAAGAGCATGTTCCAAAGCCTTTTGAATGGCTAGCATCTCAGTCTGTAAAGTCGAACACCCATTTGAGAGCCTCCAACTATATACAGAGTTTCCTGCTTTAACTGCAGCTCCGGTTTCCTGTCCCTGCTGGTCTACTGACCCATCCATGAAGTAAGTGAAGCTGTCGGATGCCATGTTTGCTTCTATATGCATCTGTGCAATGTGACGTAGCAGATGAGGATGTGTCTGGTTCTTCTTTCCGTCAAGAGCCATAATCTGAAAGTCTGCTGGCAGAGATTCCCAAGGGGCTTGTATAACAAAGTCTGCATGTATGTCGTCGACACCCCTCTCAGTGACTGTGTTTGCCATATCAAACGTATCGATGGCGTTTAACGCACAATGGGTCCACCTGTTGCTATTGGAGGCTCTTCTGTCCAGAGTTAGTGCTCCAGTGATCAAATCTTTAAGTGAACTGATTCTAGGTCTAGTCAATATCTTGGTCAGCATGCACGCAGCAATCCCCTTTACCCTTATTTCAATCGACGTTAGCTTTGTCTCTAGTCTTAGGTTCAGGATTTTAGTCCATCTGGGAGCACCTGTTATGACTCGCAATGCATCATTTTGAAGAACCTCAACGTTTGCCCACTGACCAGGAGAAAGAGTGAGTAAGGCAGGTGCTGCATAATCAACTAGGGAACGAACGGCGTGTATGTAAAACATTCTTAACACTTTGTGTCCCGCTCCTAGACGGGGCCCTGTGATTGCTCTCATTATATTTATTCGTGACTTTGCTTTCTCCTTTAGATATTGAATTTGCTTATTGAATGTCATCTTAAAATCAATCCACACTCCGAGATATCGATATTGTGTAACCCACTGAAGGTTAATGTCCTGAATGCGTAGGTGCCTGTCTGGAGCCTTGCCACCTAGTCTCATCGCCTTAGACTTCTGTGCAGATATTTTTAGCCCTAAAACACTGCATTCAGATGTCACTTGATCTAAAGCACCTTGAGCTTTATTTAGAAGTGAAGGACCCGTAACGACTAATGCTAGATCATCAGCATAGCTTAGCAATGTAACCCCTTCTGTAAAGGACATGGTAACAAGGTTTTCCATAAGGATGTTAAAAAGACTAGGACTGAGGACTCCTCCTTGTGGAGTCCCATTCTCGTGCAAATGGTAGTCCGACACTTGTCCTTGCAACTTTACTCTGGCATACCTGTGACTTAGGTAATCTTGAATCCATGCTAGCATTTTCCCCCTCACACCTTTTTTAACTAAGGTGTGTAGTATTGCTGGCGGGCTTGCAAGTTCAAATGCTTTTTCCAGATCAAGGAAGACCACTCTAGCTGGACCCGAGTTAACTGTTCCTAGTAATGTTGCTATGCAGTTGGCAGTACCTACACCTCTAGTGAAGCCAAATATGTGTTTATGAAGGTCTCCAGTCTTCCACAGTAGCCTATTTAAGACCATCCGTTCTGCAGTTTTACTAACGCATGATGTTAAGGAAATGGGTCTGTAATTGCCAGGTTCATTCGGCTTAGGAATCGGTATGATGTCTGCTTTCTTCCAAGAGGGCGGTAGTTTGCCTTGCTGCCAAGACGCATTGATGACGTCCAACATCCCTCGGTCTCCAGCAGGACCTGCATGTGCGATCATTGAGTATGTAATGTTATCAGCACCTGGTGCAGTGTCCTTACCACCCTTTTTGGCTCTGCTTATTTCCTGTTCGGTGAAGGGACAGTCACATTCGTCATTTATAGCTAAGCCCTCATGAATGACTGTCATCCTCTCTTGTTTTAAGTGGTCTTGCTGCCTTCGGACCATTGCAGGAAGCTGATATGAAGCTGTTCTTTCTGCAAATTGGAGAGCAAGTCTCTCAGCCTCCTGCAATGGTTGAATACATGCCTGTGGCCGGGCTGGTCGACCTGATATAGTTTTAATCTGACCCCATATCTTGCCAAGACTACTATGTTCATTTAGAGTTTGACACCACTCAAACCATCTTGCCTCCTTTACTTCTCGAGAAACTCGCCTTGCTTCAGATATCACCGCTCGTAGCAGAGTTCTTCCTTCTGGTGTGGGGTTTCTCTTTAGATGTTTTCTGAAGATGTTGACTCTGTGGTTCTGTTCTTTAACGTCATTACTATAGAACCAATAGTTCTTTCGTTTCGTGTTACCTGTGATAATGATTGGAATAGCTTTGTTCGCAGCAGCTGCAACGGCTTCCTGCAGATTGGTCTCGTGTATGTTCAAATCCCCAGGTGGCGTGTACGTTGCATACCATTTTTCAAGTTCTTCCTGGTATACATTCCAATTGGCCTTTCCTAAATTCCACCGAGGCCGCGCAGGAGGTGTAGGAGGTCATGCCAGGTTGAGTGTCGTGACAGTAGCATAGTGGTCACTAGTGATCACCGGGTCTACTTCCCACTTCGCCTGTTGCTGGAGTGCTGTGGAGATGAATGTAAGATCAAGGGAACCTCCTAGAATGTGAGTGGGTTCCCCAGTGTTGAGAAGTGTAATTTCAGGTACTTCTCGCAGAGCTGCAGCTAAATGGCGCCCATCTGCATTGGCTGGCCCAGTTGCACCTAACTCTGGATGATGAGCATTAAAATCTCCAGCAAGAATTAAATTTTCCTGCGTGGCCAAGGCAAGCACTGCCTCTGCTTCTAGTTTACGTCTAGGGGGCTTGTCGACGTTGTATATGAGGAGCTCAAAATTAGCCATATTCACTGTTACTGCTAATACCTCTACTCCATCCCCACATGAAACCGAGTCTATTTTCTTGCTGGGTATGGTGTTTCTGACTAGGGTCATTAATCCTCTTAGTCTCACCTGCTCATACGGGAGAACATAGCGCTGATATCCAGCTAATCTGAAGGATTTCGTGGCTGGGAAAAGAGTTTCTTCCAAAACGATTATATCTGCTTTCGTGCTGATTGCAGCCTCCTGAAGTGTGTGTTTTTTATTTCCAAGACCTTGTATGTTCCACTGCAGAATTCGTAATGGCCAGACGACGGGTTCGGTTGGTGTAGCTTGTTCTACTAGAACTCCTCCTCGGAATCGACCTCTATATTCTCCGCCTCGCAAGTCGTGTCGCTGCAAATCGGACTGCATTGATAGTTCGTGGTCATCCCCGACGTTGTTGGAATCTGTGCATAACTGTGGTCCATCGCTATGGTGATGGAAGTGCTGCAGGTCGGACTGCATTGATTGCTCGCGGCCGTTTCTTGTGTTGGCGGAACCTGCGCATCTCTGCTGTTCAATACGTCTTTGTTGGCGTTGCTGCAGATCAGACTGCATTGGCTGTTGTTGTCTGTCTCCTGTGTTTGAAGATTCTGTTGATCGTGGGTGGTCACTGCGTCTTGCAGTTGCGTTTGTGAATGTCGATGTTCCGGTGTCTTGACTAGCCGACTGTTGTCGGTAGTCAGTACGTCCAAGTTGCGTTGTTTGTCCTCTTGTGCTCCATCCTGTCGGAGACTGTCTATTTCTCGTGTAACTGTGGTCTGCTGCACGATCTTGTATGTATAGCTGGTGAGTAGATTCCGAAAGTAAGTGTTTTCTGCTCATTTGCACTTGCTGGACTTCTGCAACACTTTCGTGTAATGTCTGATTCGGAATTGACAGATTCGGGAAATTTTGCTCTGTGAGAGCGGGTGGCTGTTGTGGCTGTGCACGAGTGTTCCAGACGGTGGTGTTAGTAGATGTACCGCTGGTCAGTGTGTTGACCCTGGCCTGAGCTGTCTGCACTTTTTGTTTCCGTGCAGAGCAGGTTGTGCTCCAGGCATGATGTTTGCCTCCACAATTTGGACATTTGGCTGTTGTGGTCTGGTTTGCCTTGTGCTTGGCAATACAGTCTTTGGTGGGATGTCTCAGGCTGCACACTCTGCACCTCTCCTGTCCTGTGCAGCGTGACTGATGGTGGCCGTATTTCTGACACCTGAAGCAGCGTAGGGGTTCCGGGACGTATGGCCTCTGTCGGTATGTCCCCCAATTTCCAAGACCGAAAGTTTCCGGCACATGTCCCATGACGGTCACCAGAACCTGACGCGTCGCTGCCTTGTCTACTTTTGTGTGGCAACGTTCCGCACTCAGGACTTGCTTGTGTTCTAGCACTGGATCCAGGGGAAAGTCGATTGGGTATCCCAAAAGCACGACTCGTGTGCGTCGTTCTGAAGGGTCCAGCTTTACCAAGCACACAGGTTTCCCCTGCAGGACTCTTACCTTCTCTAAGTAATGTGCAGTCTGTTGGTCTTGAGGTGTCAGTATTATTTCTCCCTTCAGGTTGACTGTAATGGAAAGTTTGAGCTCTGGTTGTTCTTTTTCCATCGCCGTTACTACTCCATATGCTGTAGGAAAGTGGTCGGTCTGCATGATCTTGAATTTCGGAAGAAGTGCAGAGGCTGGCGATGTCTGGTGTGAGACTGGTGGTGTCCTCCCCTGTCCCATACTGCTGTCCTGCGGCTGGGCTGTGGAGAGAGGAACAATGGCCGACATTGGCTGGCGTGAAACCGGTGGTGTCCTCTCCTGACTCATACTGCCGTCCCGCGGCAGCGTTGCGGACAGAGAAGCATTGACTGACACTGGTTGGTGTGTGACTGACGCTGTCCTCTCTAGGTCCATTACGTCCGCTGACTTGCTGGTAGAAGCAAGTGGTAAAGCCTCGATAGCAGTTTTCTTTGGGGCCTGCTGCACATCGGTCCCCCGTCCTTCCTCGTCCGAAAGCTGCTTCCATTCCCTCTTGCGCTGAGCCTTCCCCATGGCTCTCTACACGTAGTGAGAACCGACTCAAACCACCGGAGCAGCAGGCGACACGTCCTCACTGCACGGTAGCTCAGGAGCCCACTATCCCCGGTGATGTTGATGAGGTGGTGCGCGTCCCGTCTGCTGCTGCAGCTTCCCCGGCTGCGCCTGCCGTTCCTCCGGTTGTTGCCGTCCCTCCTCTGGTTGTTGCCGTCCCTCCTCCGGTTGTTGCCGTCCCTCCTCCGGTTGTTGCCGTCCCTCCTCCGGTTGTTGCCGTCCCTCCTCCGGTTGTTGCCGTCCCTCCTCCGGTTGTTGCCGTCCCTCCTCCGGTTGTTGCCGTCCCTCCTCCGGTTGTTGCCGTCCCTCCTCCGGTTGTTGCCGTCCCTCCTCCGGTTCTTGAGGTACCGTCGGTTGGTCTGCCTGATCCTGTCGCTGTCCCAGCTGCTCCCGTGGCCCTCCCTGGAGCTCCCTGTGTGACGTCACTGTCTTCTCCCTCGTCTTCTGATGCTGCGCCTGGCCCTGTGTCCGTGACTCGGGTCCCGGATGTGCTGGGTGCTGGGGTGACTGCGGAGCCTCCTGCTGTATGTGGTCCGGTTCCCCCTGTGGTAGAGGCTGCTGCCGTCCTGGCATCGGTTCCTTCGGCTCGTGGTACCCGTGTTTCTGGGTCACTTACCGGCTCGGACGATATCCGGCCGGTGCCCAAACGTTCCCGGCGTTCGTCTTCTTCCTGGGCCGACGTTGGTGACTTCAGTGACTGTGGGGCTTCAGATGTTGACAGTGTGGATACGGATGCGTCGATGTCTCCGCGGTTCGTGGTGGCGGAGGTCCATGTGCCTGCCGGTGCTGGTGCCTGTGTCTCGGACGTGCCTTCGGTTCTTTCTCCGCCGGGGGACTCTCCACAGTGGGGGGTGGTGGCTCCCGCTGCCAGGGATGGTGTGGACTCTGGTGCTGGGCGTGGCCTGGTGGTGACGTTACGGAAGGATGCGTGCCGTCCGGGTTCCCTGCTGTCGTCTGGTGGTGTGCCCGGGGCCACGGGTACCCCTGTGGTGCGGGTGCGCGTTGGGGCCCTAGGGGACGTGTTGCCGGCGTCTGTGATGCCACCGGGTCACTGGTCGAAGATTGCCGAGTTACTGCTGTCTGACGGACCGGAGTGCTTTCGTGAGGGGCAAGTTCCCTTCCTGTGGGGGCGAGTGGCGACTTCTCGCCTCATGAGTACTACCATCTGGGTCCCCAGTTTGCAGGTGTTTGTTGCCCCGGTTCCAGATGTTATGGCGTCACCGGTGGATGGACGAGACCCTTGGCAATGGGTGCTCTGGGAGGCGTTCAATGTAAGGTTCCCGCGGGCCAAGTTCCCGGGCAAGTTTGTGCTCTGATTTCTTGTGTGTTTGCTCTATGACGTGCTGTGTGCCCTTCTGGCAGTTTGTTTGCCCTGTTCTATTATGTGCTTCTGCCTCTCCCTTTGTGCGTAGCTTTGCCGTGTGGCATATTAGTTTCTAGTGCTTGGCGTCACTCGTTTCGCGTTTTGGCTTGGCGTTTCGCCTCTTCTGGCTTTTCTGCGATTCACCCTTCACGGGTACGCCGGGGCGCATCCGATCCCACGATCGTCGTCGCCCCTAACTCAACAACAACAACATATATACAGCTTAAACCACGTGGTCTCTCTTCCTTCCAGTCATCTGTAGATATAAACCTACAATTCCTGTATAACAGGCTATGTGTTTTGTTTACATATATGTGTGTGTGTGCGTAACTACCTAAATGTACTTACATGACGAGAGCTTCGCTCGTGGTGTCCCGTCTGGATTTATATTACAATAAATGTATAACTTGAGAATAATTTCTGTTTAGGACAAAGGTTCATTTCCCTGTTTGTCAGTAGGCTATCACTGAAACCGTAATATGCTTTCGGACCATCGCAAATACTTATATAACTACCGAGGTGGTCTGAGAGGGCGGTTCGTGTATGCTTCCCAGTGTGTACGTGTGGGCGTACATATGTGCGGACGTACGTACGTGCGGGTGTACGTATGTGCGGGCGTACATATGTGCTGGAATGCGTCTATTACGCCCGAGTGTTTATTGATGAACACTCATGGGTTTGGCGGTGCTATGAGTCCATGGGCGGCATGAGTATGTGGGCGGCATGAGTATGTGGGCGGCATGAGTGTGTTGGCCAAATATGAGTGTGTGTGTGTATGTGTACCTCACGAGTGTCATGAGGCATAGGAGCGTGGGTGACAGGCTCGCAGACTGCACATGTGCCTGTGCAGCATACTCATATGGGAAGCATAGACGTGAGGGCAGCATACATGAGGGCTTCATACACACGTCACACACACACCTGCTAGCGGCATACAAGTGTGTGTGAGGCACTCAGATGTAGGGGGGGGGGAGGTGAGTGCCACTGGCCTCAGATGGCAGATGAGGAGTTATGAGGAAAGGGCAGATGTGTGGGGGGGGGGGTCCTGGAGTGAAGAGGCAGGTGGATGAGGATGAAAGTGTAGGTGGATGAGGGGGAAGGGGAGGGGGTGAGGGGAAACTACTGTGGACCCTCTCACCTGCTGACATTTCACACCAACCTCCACCCACTCACTCACCCTTCTCACAGTCCATTCACTCTCACTCACCCTCTCTTACAGTCCAATCACTCTCACTCACCCTCTCTCACAGTCACTCACTCTCACCCTCACAGTTCACTCACTCTCACCCTCACAGTTCACTCACTTTCACTCACCCCCCAAAACCACATATTTCTAAACACCCAGTCTCATATGTACCAATATCACATGCCACACCCGTCATCTCACACATCATCGTCATTTCCCCCCCCCCCCCCTAGTATCTGTGGTCCTCCACACCTACATGGTCTCCCACACCTGCACCAACACCCACACCTGTGTCTCCTCCCACACCTGGGTGACCCACACTAACCTGAGACAAAGCCTTTAACAGCCGAGTGGTGAGACAGTCGGTTGACACAGGGGACACAGCGGACACAGGTGGAAACTGAGTGCCCAAATGAGCCACAGAGATATTTGAAAGAACTTGTTTAGTGTCAGAGTGGTTGACAAATGGAATGCATTAGGAGGTGATGTGGTGGAGGCTGACTCCATACACAGTTTCAAGTGTAGATATGATAGAGCCCAATAGGCTCAGGAATCTGTACACCTGTTGATTGACGGTTGAGAGGCGGGACCAAAGAGCCAGAGCTCAACCCCCGCAAACACAACTAGGTGAGTACAACTAGGTGAGTACACACACACACACACACACACACACACACACACACACACACACACACACACATGTCAGTTAGCCTAAATTCTCCAATATTCATCCATAACACTGCCTCACGGGACTGCAACCTTATCAAACAAAGCTGTCTGGTATTTCTAACTGTCAACACAAATTAACAACTTAACATATCAATCATTGCAACTGTTGATAAATAGACACTAACTAACCTTGCTATGAGATATAAATACAAGTGCCAAATTTGATTCAGAAGGCAACTCCAGCGTGGCCTAGTCGGATAGAACAAGTTCCTAATCCGGATAGATCTGCGTTCGAGCCTGTCGGAACGGTTGCAAGTACAGGGCACAGATTTCTCTGTGTGTCCCCTCCTGTAGGAGCATCAGTTTCGATAGATTCTCTGGATAGCCGAAGATTGATTGACCGACTCCTTGGAATGTGGGGAAGGGTTGAAGTCCGGGGGGCCACGGACGGATACCTGGATCCACTGACCTCGGGCAGGTCTTTCAATCCACCTGGATTTCAGGTGGGGAGAAGGGAGGCAATTTGGGTCGACACAAATAGCTTCCTGGACCCAAAACCCCTTGGATACACGGACACGGACACTCACACGGACACGCACACGGACACTCATGGACTCTGACACGAACCGAAGATTCGATTACCGAAGATTGCAGATAATAAGAAGGGAGTTGATAATATAATAAGGTTGTATAATAATAATATAATATATAATAATAATAATAATAATATAATATATAATATATAATAATAATAATAATAATATAATAATATAATATATAATAATAATAATAATATAATAATAATAATAATATAATAACATAATTAGGTTGGTTAGGTTGGTTGGTTAGGTTGGTTGGTTAGGTTGGTTGGTTGGTTAGGTCGGTTGGTTGGTTAGGTCGGTTGGTTAGGTTGGTTGGTTAGGTCGGTTGGTTGGTTAGGTCGGTTGGTTAGGTTGGTTGGTTAGGTTGGTTGGTTAGGTTTGGTTGGTTAGGTCGGTTGGTTGGTTAGGTCGGTTGGTTGGTTGGTTGGTTGGTTAGGTTGGTTGGTTAGGTCGGTTGGTTAGGTTGGTTGGTTGGTTAGGTTGGTTGGTTAGGTTGGTTGGTTGGTTAGGTTGGTTGGTTGGTTAGGTTGGTTGGTTAGGTTAGGTTGGTTGGTTAGGTTAGGTTGGTTGGTTAGGTTGCTCAGGTTAGGTTGCTCAGGTTAGGTTGCTCAGGTTAGGTTGCTCAGGTTAGGTTGCTGAGGTTAGGTTAGGTTGGTTGGTTTGGTTGGTTGGTTAGGTTGGTTGGTTGGTTAGGTTAGGTTGGTTGGTTAGGTTGGTTGGTTAGGTTAGGTTGCTCAGGTTAGGTTGCTCAGGTTAGGTTGCTCAGGTTAGGTTGCTAGTTAGGTTAGGTTAGGTTAGGTTAGATAGCTTAAGTTGGTTGGTTAGGTTAGTTAGGTTGGTTGGTTAGGTTAGATACCTTAAGTTGGTTGGTTAGGTTAGTTAGGTTGGTTGGTTAGGTTAGATACCTTAAGTTGGTTGGTTAGGTTAGTTAGGTTGGTTGGTTAGGTTAGATAGCTTAAGTTGGTTGGTTAGGTTGGTTGGTTAGGTTAGATAGCTTAAGTTGGTTGGTTAGGTTGGTTGGTTAGGTTGGTTGGTTAGGTTAGATTGCTTAGGTTGGTTGGTTAGGTTGGTTGGTTACGTTGGTTGGTTGGTTAGGTTAGGTTGGGTTGGTTGGTTAGGTTAGGTTAGGTTGGTTGGTTAGGTTAGATAGCTTAGGTTGGTTGGTTAGGTTAGTTACGTTGGTTGGTTAGGTTAGATAGTTTACGTTGGTTAGGTTGGTTGGTTAGGTTGGTTGGTTGGTTAGGTTGGTTGGTTAGGTTGGTTGGTTGGTTTGGTTAGGTTGGTTGGTTAGGTTAAGTTGGTTACGTTATTACATTGGTTAGGTTGGTTGGTCACGTTGGTTAGGTTGGTTGGTTACGTTGGTTAGGTTGGTTGGTTGGTTAGGTTAGGTTAGTTTGGTTGGTTAGGTTAGGTTAGGTTGGTTAGGTTAGGTTGGTTAGGTTGCTTGGTTAGCTTGGTTGATTAGACTGCTTGGTTAGGTTAGATAGCTTAGGTTGGTTGGTTAAATTAGATAGCTTAGGTTGGTTGGTTAGGTTAGATAGCTTAGGTTGGTTGGTTAGGTTAGATAGCTAAGGTTGGTTGGATAGGTTAGAGAGCTTAGGTTGTTTGGTTAGGTTGGTTGGTTAGTTAGGTTGGTTTGTTAGGTTGGTTAGGTTGGTTGGTTGGTTAGTTTGGTTGGTTGGTTAGGTTAGGTTGGTTAGGTTAGGTTGGTTAGGTTAGGTTGCTTAGGTTGGTTGCTTAGGTTGGTTATGTTGGGTAGGTTGGTTGGTTACGTTGGTTAGGTTGGTTGGTTGGTTAGGTTAGTTGGTTGGTTGGTTAGTTAGGTTGGTTTGTTAGGTTGGTTGGTTGGTTAGTTTGGTTGGTTGGTTAGGTTAGGTTGGTTAGGTTAGGTTGGTTAGGTTAGGTTGCTTAGGTTGGTTGCTTAGGTTGGTTACGTTGGGTAGGTTGGTTGGTTACGTTGGTTAGGTTGGTTGGTTAGGTTAGTTGGTTGGTTAGGTTAGGTTAGGTTGGTTAGGTTAGTTGGTTGGTTAGGTTAGGTTGGTTACGTTGGTTGGTTACGTTGGATAGGATGGTTGGTTACGTTGGTTAGGTTAGGTTGGGTTGGTTGGTTAGGTTGGTTCGTTAGGTTCTTTGGTTAGGTTGGTTGGTTAGGTTGCTTGGTTAGGTTGCTTGGTTAGGTTAGATAGCTTAGGTTGGTTGGTTAGGTTAGATAGCTTAGGTTGGTTGGTTAGGTTAGATAGCTAAGGTTGGTTGGATAGGTTGGTTGGTTAGGTTAGATAGCTTAGGTTGGTTGGTTAGGTTGGTTGGTTAGTTAGGTTGGTTGGTTGGTTAGGTTGGTTAGGTTGGTTAGGTTAGGTTGCTTAGGTTGGTTGCTTAGGTTGGTTGGTTAGGTTGGTTGGTTAGGTTAGATAGCTAAGGTTGGTTGGATAGGTTGGTTGGTTAGGTTAGATAGCTAAGGTTGGTTGGATAGGTTGGTTGGTTAGGTTAGATAGCTTAGGTTGGTTGGTTAGGTTGGTTGGTTACATTGGTTAGGTTGGTTGGTTAGGTTGCCTGGTTAGGTTGGTTGATTAGGTTGGTTGGTTAGGTTGGTTGGTTAGGTTGGTTGATTAGGTTGCTTGGTTAGGTTGCTTGGTTAGGTTGGTTGGTTAGGTTCCTTAGTTAGGTTAGATAGGCTACCAACAATTACAGCCCTTTTTCTATTTCTATTTCTACAAACCTAGCCTAAACTAACCTAACTTAACCTGCAAACCTAGCCTATTTCCTAGTCAAAACAAACATAACCTAATCTAAGCTAACCTAACCTAACCTAACGTAACTAACTCCTGGATACCTATTTACTGTTAGGTGAATAGAGGTATTCGGTGATAGGAAACGCTACCTACAATTACAGCCCTTCTTCTTTTTCTATTTCTACAAACCTAGCCTATTTCCTAGCCTAAACTAACCTAACCTAAGGTAATCTAACTAACTCCTGGATACCTATTTACTGCTACGTGAACAGAGAAGACACGCTACCAACAATTACTGCCCTATTTCTATTTCAACAAAAATAGCCTATTTCTTAGCCTAAACTAATCTAACCTAATTAAACCTAACCTAACCTAATCTAACCTTACCTATATATATACTTCACTACTCACTATCATCATCACTACCACACTACTCACTAACATCATCACTACCTCACTACTCACCATCATCATCACTACCTCTCTACTCACCATCATCATCACTACCTCACTACTCACCATCATCATTACCTCACTACTCACCATCATCATCACTACCTCACCATCATCATCACTACCTCACCATCATCATCACTACCTCACCATCATCATCACTACCTCTCTACTCACCATCATCATCACTACCTCTCTACTCACTAACATCATCACTACCTCTCTACTACCTCTCTACTCACCATCATCATCACTACCTCACTACTCACCATCATCATCACTACCACACTACTCACTAACATCATCACTACCTCACTACTCACCATCATCATCACTACCACAATACTCACTAACATCATCACTACCTCACTACTCACCATCATCATCACTACCACAATACTCACTAACATCATCACTACCTCACTACTCACCATCATCATCACTACCACACTACTCACTAACATCATCACTACCTCACTACTCACCATCATCATCACTACCTCTCTACTCACCATCATCATCACTACCTCTCTAATCACCATCATCATTACCTCACTACTCACCATCATCATCACTACCTCACCATCATCATCACTACCTCTCTACTCACCATCATCATCACTACCTCTCTACTCACTAACATCATCACTACCACACTACTCGCCATCATCATCATTACCTCACTACTCACCATCATCATCACTACCTCTCTACTCACCATCATCATCACTACCTCTCTACTCACTAACATCATCACTACCACACTACTCGCCATCGTCATCATTACCTCACTACTCACCATCATCAACATTACCTCACTACTCACCATCACTACCACACTACTCACCATCATCACTACCTCACTACTCACCATCATCATCACTACTTCTCTACTCACCACCATCATCATTTCCTCACTACTCACTAACATCATCACTTCCTCACTACTCACCATCATCATCATCATCACTACTTCTCTACTCACCACCATCATCATCACTACTTCTCTACTCACCACCATCATCATTTCCTCACTACTCACTAACATCATCACTTCCTCACTACTCACCATCATCATCATCATCACTACTCACCATTATCACTACCCACCATCATCACTACCACACTACTCATAAACATCATCACTACAACACTACTCACCATCATCACTACCACACTACTCACTATCATCACTACCACACTACTCGGTGAGTAGTGTGGTAGTGATAGTGAGTAGTGATGATGGTGAGTAGTGATGATGATGGTGAGTAGTGTGGTAGTGATGATGATGGTGAGTAGTGTGGTAGTGATGATGATAGTGAATAGTGTGGTAGTGATGATGATAGTGAGTAGTGAGGTAGTGATGATGATGGTGAAGTGTGGTAGTGATGATGATGGTGAGTAGTGTGGTAGTGATGATGATGGTGAGTAGTGAGGTAGTGATGATGATGGTGAGTAGTGTGGTAGTGATGATGATGGTGAGTAGTGAGGTAGTGATGATGATGGTGAGTAGTGTGGTAGTGATGATGATAGTGAAGTGTGGTAGTGATGATGATGGTGAATAGTGTGGTAGTGATGATGATAGTGAGTAGTGAGGTAGTGATGATGATGGTGAGAAGTGATGATAGTGAGTAGTGTGGTAGTGATGATGGTGAGTAGTGAGGTAGTGATGATGATAGTGAGTAGTGAGGTAGTGATGATGATGGTGAGTAGTGAGGTAGTGATGATGATGGTGAGTAGTGTGGTAGTGATGATGATGGTGAGTAGTGTGGTAGTGATGATGATAGTGATGTAGTGATGATGATGGTGAGTAGTGAGGTAAAGATGATGATGGTGAGTAGTGTGGTAGTGATGATGATAGTGAATAGTGTGGTAGTGATGATGATAGTGAGTAGTGTAGTAGTGATGATGGTGAATAGTGTGGTAGTGATGATGATGGTGAGAAGTGATAGAAGTGATGATAGTGAGTAGTGATGATGATAGTGAATAGTGTGGTAGTGTTGATGATGGTGAGTAGTGTGGTAGTTATTATGATAGTGAGGTAGTGATGGTGATAGTGAGGTAGTGATGATGATAGTGAATAGTGTGGTAGTGATGATGATGGTGAGTAGTGTGGTAGTGATAATGATAATGAATAGTGTGGTAGTGATGATGATGGTGAGTAGTGATGATGATAGTGAGTAGTGAGGTAGTGATGATGGTGAGTAGTGAGGTAGTGATGATGATAGTGAGTAGTGAGGTAGTGATGATGATGGTGAGTAGTGTGGTAGTGATGATGATGGTGAGTAGTGTGGTAGTGATGATGATGGTGAGTAGTGATAGAAGTGATGATTGTGAGTAGTGTGGTAGTGATGATGATGGTGAGTAGTGTGGTAGTGATGATGATAGTGAGTAGTGAGGTAGTTATGATGATGGTGAGTAGTGTGGTAGTGATGATGATGGTGAGTAGTGAGGTAGTGATGATGATAGTGAATAGTGTGGTAGTGATGATGATGGTGAGTAGTGTGGTAGTGATGATGATAGTGAGGTAGTGATGCTGATGGTGAGAAGTGATGATAGAGAGTAGTGGTAGTGATGATGGTGAGTAGTGAGGTAGTGATGATAGTGAATAGTATGGTAGTGATGATGGTGAGTAGTGTGGTAGTGATGATGATAGTGAGTAGTGTGGTTAGTGATGTTGATCGTGAGTATTGTAGTAGTGATGATGATAGTGAGTAGTGAGGTAGTGATGATGATGGTGAGTAGTGAGGTAGTGATGATGATATAAAGTAGTGTGATAGTGATGATGATGGTGAGTAGTGAGGTAGTGATGGTGTTGCTAAGTAGTGTGGTTAGTGATGTTGATCGTGAGTATTGTGGTAGTGATGATGATGGTGAGTATTGTGGTAGTGATGATGGTGAGTAGTGAGGTAGTGATGATGATGGTGAGGTAGTGATGATGATGGTGAGGTAGTGATGATGGTGAGGTAGTGATGATGATGGTGAGGTAGTGATGATGGTTAAGAGTAGTGTGGTAGTGATGATGGTGAGTAGTGTGGTAGTGATGATGTTTATGATTAGTGTGGTAGTGATGATGGTGAGTAGTGTGGTAGTGATGATGTTTATGAGTAGTGTGGTAGTGATGATGGTGAGTAGTGATGATGGTGAGTAGTGATGATGATAGTGATGGTGAGTAGTGAGGTAATGATGATGATGGTGAGTAGTGTGGTAGTGATGATGGTGAGTAGTGTGGTAGTGATGGTGAGTAGTGAGGTAATGATGATGATGGTGAGTAGTGAGGTAGTGATGATGTTAGTGAGTATTGTAATAGTGATGATGATGGTGAGTAGTGAGGTAGTGATGATGTTAGTGAGTAGTGTGGTAGTGATGATGATAGTGAGTAGTGAAGTATATATATAGGTAAGGTTAGATTAGGTTAGGTTAGGTTTAATTAGGTTAGATTAGTTTAGGCTAAGAAATAGGCTATTTTTGTTGAAATAGAAATAGGGCAGTAATTGTTGGTAGCGTGTCTTCTCTGTTCACGTAGCAGTAAATAGGTATCCAGGAGTTAGTTAGATTACCTTAGGTTAGGTTAGTTTAGGCTAGGAAATAGGCTAGGTTTGTAGAAATAGAAAAAGAAGAAGGGCTGTAATTGTAGGTAGCGTTTCCTATCACCGAATACATCTATTCACCTAACAGTAAATAGGTATCCAGGAGTTAGTTACGTTAGGTTAGATTAGGTTAGCTTAGATTAGGATATGTTTGTTTTGACTAGGAAATAGGCTAGGTTTGCAGGTTAAGTTAGGTTAGTTTAGGCTAGGTTTGTAGAAATACCTGCCAGACCCCCCACACCAGCCAGACCCCCCACACCAGCCAGACCTCCCACACCAGCCAGACCTCCCACACCAGCCAGACCCCCCACACCAGCCAGACCCCCCACACCAGCCAGACCCCCCACACCAGCCAGACCTCCCACACCAGCCAGACCTCCCACACCAGCCAGACCTCCCACACCAGCCAGACCCCCCACACCAGCCAGACCAGCAAGTACAGCCACAACAGCAACTGTACCAACAAGTACAGCCACAACAGCAACTGTACCAACAAGTACAGCCACAACAGCAACTGTACCAACAAGTACAGCCACAACAGCAACTGTACCAGCAAACACAGTCACAACAGCAACTGTACCAGCAAACACAGCCACAACAGCATCTGTACCAGCAAACACAGTCACAACAGCAACTGTACCAGCAAACACAGTCACAACAGCAACTGTACCAACAAGTACAGCCACAACAGCAACTGTACCAACAAGTACAGCCACAACAGCAACTGTACCAGCAAACAAAGTCACAACAGCAACTGTACCAGCAAACACAGCCACAACAGCATCTGTACCAGCAAACAAAGTCACAACAGCATCTGTACCAGCAAACACAGTCACAACAGCAACTGTACCAACAAGTACAGCCACAACAGCAACTGTACCAGCAAACAAAGTCACAACAGCAACTGTACCAGCAAACACAGCCACAACAGCATCTGTACCAGCAAACACAGTCACAACAGCATCTGTACCAGCAAACACAGTCACAACAGCAACTGTACCAACAAGTACAGCCACAACAGCAACTGTACCAACAAGTACAGCCACAACAGCAACTGTACCAACAAGTACAGCCACAACAGCAACTGTACCAACAAGTACAGCCACAACAGCAACTGTACCAGCAAACACAGCCACAACAGCAACTGTACCAGCAAACACAGCCACAACAGCAACTGTACCAGCAAACACAGTCACAACAGCAACTGTACCAGCAAACACTGCCACAACAGCAACTGTACCAGCAAACACAGCCACAACAGCATCTGTACCAGCAAACACAGTCACAACAGCAACTGTACCAACAAGTACAGCCACAACAGCAACTGTACCAGCAAACACAATCACAACAGCAACTGTACCAGCAAACACAGTCACAACAGCATCTGTACCAGCAAACACAGCCACAACAGCAACTGTACCAGCAAACACAGTCACAACAGCAACTGTACCAGCAAACACAGTCACAACAGCATCTGTACCAGCAAACACAGCCACAACAGCAACTGTACCAGCAAACACAGCCACAACAGCAACTGTACCAGCAAACACAGCCACAACAGCAACTGTACCAGCAAACACTGCCACAACAGCAACTGTACCAGCAAACACAGCCACAACAGCAACTGTACCAGCAAACACAGTCACAACAGCATCTGTACCAACAAACACAGCCACAAGAGCATCTGTACCAGCAAACACAGCCACAACAATAACAACAGCTGTACCAACAAACACAGCCACAAGAGCATCTGTACCAGCAAACACAGCCACAACAATAACAACAGCTGTACCAACAAACACAGCCACCACCACAACATCACCTGTAACAACAACACTTGTAACAACAAATGCCTACCTTAGTTAGTTAGTAGTATGACTAGCCTAGTTAGTAATATGCCGACCATCTTGGCTTTAGACACTTGAGTTATCCTGGGTGTGGCATGCCTGCCTCGACCATTCTCACTCTGTTTACTCTTGTTCTTGAGAGGTCTTAGTCATCATTACGTCTCTGCTGAGTTGTTTACTAAGCTATTTCTGTTGATACATATACATACACACACACACACACACACACACACACACACACACACACACACACACACACACACACACACACACACAACATATATATATATACATTATATATATATATATATATATATATATATATATATATATATATATATATATATATATATATATATATATATATATATATATATATATATATTATTAAATATGACCGAAAAAGTAAGATTAATAATTCTAACCTGTTGCATAAGCAACAGGTCTCCATTAAGGAACATATAATCTCTTCCCACAACCAAACCATCGCCAGAGAAATCCTAGTAAACAACACAGAAATCATCGATAGATACAGCGATAGCAGGCGGCTTGACGTTTGCGAGGCACTACACATCAAGAAGTCAACACCAGCAATCAACAGCCAATTATTGCACAACTATATTCTACCCATCTCAAGACTCCGCTCCAATATAGAAGCATCAAGAAATATGGACCAATAGGCTTTCTACAAACACTTCTATTCAATACCCATTGTTTCGTGTTCTGTCTTGTGTTGATGAAATTAATACCCTATTAATGCCACCTCTTGTTCTGTCTTGTGTTGATGAAATTAATACCCTATTAATGCCACCTCTTGTTCTGTCTTGTGTTAATGCCACATCACCCCTTCCACCTCACTCAAATGTAGATATAAAATCGGAGATGCGTAAGTTCTATTCAGTTGTGTATTTGTGAACTAAAGTCTTTGAAAATGTAATAAGTTTTACGAAACGCGCTCGTGTCGCGTCAGACTAGAAATAAAAATGAATTTTGGAGAATTGATTTTTGATTTACCTCCAACAGTGAAAAGAAATGTACGAAAGATTGAGAAAATTCGTGTTAAAATTATTAATCTTACTTTTTCGGTCATATTTAATAATTTATGTCTACAGGAAAGACTGCTACCAAAATATACTAATATATATATATATATATATATATATATATATATATATATATATATATATATATATATATATATATATATATATATATATTTATATTATCCTGGAGTTTTGGTTGTCAACCCAAACGACCAAAATTAATGTGGTATTTACCCTCGATATAAAAAAAATAAAAAAATAAAAAAATTACAAAATAACATTACAATAATTGGTCGAGTCTTAACTGTTGTAGTTGATGAAGCCAGGACCGGCGTGTCGAGTACCAGACTTCTTTCTAGAGGAGTTATAATGGGTTACTTGCAACGGCTGATGTGCACACCATTCACCAGCCTGGAATGTAACCTCGCATTAGCACTCTTTGATAATAATACAAATGTGTGCCGTAATTAGGTACTGCCACTTTTATTATAAGCTTCGGCCTAGCTTATTTATCACTAAGTATATATATATATATATATATATATATATATATATATATATATATATATATATATATATATATATATATATAGATATACACAAATTTAAATAGCTTAAATTTTATATTTTGATTACTTTGGGCTCGACAGCCCTCGTCTTAACTACTTTCATTGTTTTTTTAGGGGGTTAGTGTTTTTGGTAAGAATTAAATAGGATTCCAAAAAGCTAAACTGTGACTATTTAAGATTTATGTGGTGTAAACATTAGGATTTATGTGGTGTACACATTAGGATTTATGTGGTGTACACATTAGGATTTATGTGGTGTACACATTAGGATTTATGTGGAGTAAACATTAGGATTTATGTGGTGTAAACATTAGGATTTATGTGATGTACACATTAGGATTTATGTGGTGTACACATTAGGATTTATGTGGTGTAAACATTAGGATTTATGTGGTGTAAACATTAGGATTTATGTGGTGTAAACATTAGGATTTATGTGGTGTAAACATTAGGATTTATGTAGTATAAACATTAGGATTTATGTGGTGTAAACATTAGCATTTATGTGGTGTAAACATTAGGATTTATGTGGTGTAAACATTAGGATTTATGTGGTGTAAACATTAGGATTTATGTGGTGTAAACATTAGGATTTATGTGGTGTAAACATTAGGATTTATGTGGTGTAAACATTAGCATTTATGTGGTGTAAACATTAGGATTTATGTGGTGTAAACATTAGCATTTATGTGGTGTAAACATTAGGATTTATGTGGTGTAAACATTAGGATTTATGTGGTGTAAACATTAGGATTTATATGGTGTAAACATTAGGATTTATGTGGTGTAAACAGAGACGGGACTGGTGGCGACAGTGAAGGCGTCAGTATAGGCTTGATGCATTGCGTTTATGCTTTTTGTTGTCACTGCTTCTCCTCTTCTCTATTATTATAAACAATCCTACACCTTAATAACAATAACGAGGCACAAGCAGTTGTTACAAAATTAATATTAATAGTTTCTGGCTTATAAACTTCCGTTTAAGCACAAGGGACGTCTTCGCTTGGCAATGTTTACAATCTCTCTGGCTAGCGTCGTCTCCCCCGGTGTTCGTGAGACAAGTAGCCGTCTACACCTCTGGCTAGCGTCGTCTCCCCCGATGTTCGTGAGACAAGTAGCCGTCTACACCTCTGGCTAGCGTCGTCTCCCCCGGTGTTCGTGAGACAAGTAGCCGTCTACACCTCTGGCTAGCGTCGTCTTCCCTGGTGTTCGTGAGACAAGTAGCCGTCTACACCGGATTCACAAAATATTTATATTTTCGACACGCTATTCTTAATTTTTATAGATAATATTTAGCGGTGTGCAGTTATTATTCCTTTCTTTAGGATCATGTTGTCTTTCTTGAATAGTGGTTATATCTTAGTGTTCTTATGAGAATGTGGATTTTCTCATGTTTGGATTCAGACGCCTATAGTGTCGAAAACGGCTCGGATTGCAGTTGTTGTTGTTGTTGTTGTTAGAGGAGGAAGCCTCGTGGATCTGTTCTATATATACAGCTTAGGTCGACTGCTAGCAGCCGTGGAGTGAGGACGTTTACCGACCCTCCGTGGCTGTTGGAGTTGTTTACTGTTTTGGTCGCCAGGTGTTGTGGGCGTCTCTGCCCTACCAGTTTTGTTGCCTGCCTGGCTGCGTTGACGTGGCAGTCCTGACATGGGGGCCATCTTCCTCCTGTTCAGCGTGTGAACTCCGTGGGCCTGGAGTTCACTTGTAAGGCTGGTTATCCGACCATCGAGATGGTGATGTGTGACATGCTTCGTGTCCCGGTGGAAGCTGTTTACGGTGTGGAGCTAGTTACGGGCGTGGGGGAGGACGAGTACCGGGACTTCCTCCGTCGGTACGGGGGGCGTACGTTGCCGTTGCCAGACGATGCCGGCTCTGTGGCGATTTCGGACCGCAGTGGTGCCCTGACTTATGTCAGTGTCCATGGTGCGCCCCTGGAGTTCCCTGATGACCTCCTCCGGCGTTACTTCGGGGGTTTTGGTACTGTTGTCAGCGTGCGGGTGAACACGCTCTCCTCGGGGCGGTATGCTGGGAGGCGTACAAACATTCGCACGTTGGGGATGCGCCTGCGGTCGGATATACCTTCTTCTGTCCGGCTTATGGGGTACTACGTCCGGGTGTATTATGGCCGGCAGCCTCGTACCTGTTTTCGGTGTGGCCTGTTGGGGCATCAGGCTGCCGGGTGCTCTGAGGCCCCTGCTGCTCCTGGCAACTTGTTCCGCGACGAGGATTTCCCGCCGCTCCCTCTGGAGGCAGTCTCCGGTGATGTTGATGAATTGGTGCGCGTCCCGTCTGCTGCTGCAGCTTCCCGGCGGCGCCTGCCGTTCCTCCGGTTGTTGCCGTCCCTCCTCCGGTTGTTACCGTCCCTCCTCCGGTTGTTGCCGTCCCTCCTCCGGTTGTTGCCGTCCCTCCTCCGGTTGTTGCCGTCCCTCCTCCGGTTGTTGCCGTCCCTCCTCCGGTTGTTGCCGTCCCTCCTCCGGTTGTTGCCGTCCCTCCTCCGGTTGTTGCCGTCCCTCCTCCGGTTCTTGAGGTACCGTCGGTTGGTCTGCCTGATCCTGTCGCTGTCCCAGCTGCTCCCGTGGCCCTCCCTGGAGCTCCCTGTGTGACGTCACTGTCTTCTCCCTCGTCTTCTGATGCTGCGCCTGGCCCTGTGTCCGTGACTCGGGTCCCGGATGTGCTGGGTGCTGGGGTGGCTGCGGAGCCTCCTGCTGTGTGTGGCCCGGTTTCCCCTGTGGTAGAGGCTGCTGCCGTCCTGGCATCGGTTCCTTCGGCTCGTGGTACCCGTGTTTCTGGGTCACTTACCGGCTGTGACGATATCCGGCCGGTGCTCAAACGTTCCCGGCGTTCGTCTTCTTCCTGGGCCGACGTTGGTGACTTCAGTGACTGTGGGGCTTCAGATGTTGACAGTGTGGATACGGATGGGTCGATGTCTCCGCGGTTCGTGGTGGCGGAGGTCCATGTGCCTGCCGGTGCTGGTGCCTGTGTCTCGGACGTGCCTTCGGTTCTTTCTCCGCCGGGGGACTCTCCACAGTGGGGGGTGGTGGCTCCCGCTGCCAGGGATGGTGTGGACTCTGGTGCTGGGCGTGGCCTGGTGGTGACGTTACGGAAGGATGCGTGCCGTCCGGGTTCCCTGCTGTCGTCTGGTGGTGTGCCCGGGGCCACGGGTACTCCTGTGGTGCGGGTGCGCGTTGGGGCCCTGGGGGACGTGTTGCTGGCGTCTGTGATGCCACCGGGTCACTGGTCGAAGATTGCCGAGTTACTGCTGTCTGACGGACCGGAGTGTTTTCGTGGGGGGCAAGTTCCCTTCCTGTGGGGGCGTGTGGCGACTTCTCGCCTCATGAGTACTACCATCTGGGTCCCCAGTTTGCAGGTGTTTGTTGCCCCGGTTCCAGATGTTATGGCGTCACCGGTGGATGGACGAGACCCTTGGCAATGGGTGCTCTGGGAGGCGTTCAATGTAAGATTCCCGCGGGCCAAGTTCCCGGGCAAGTTTGTGCTCTGATTTCTTGTGTGTTTGCTCTATGACGTGCTGTGTGCCCTTCTGGCTGTTTGTTTGCCCTGTTCTATTATGTGCTTCTGCCTCTCCCTTTGTGCGTAGCTTTGCCGTGTGGCATATTAGTTTCTAGTGCTTGGCGTCACTCGTTTCGCGTTTTGGCTTGGCGTTTCGCCTCTTCTGGCTTTTCTGCGATTCACCCTTCACGGGTACGCCGGGGCGCATCCGATCCCACGATCGTCGTCGCCCCTAACTCAACAACAACAACATATATACAGCTTAAACCACGTGGTCTCTCTTCCTTCCAGTCATCTGTAGATATAAACCTACAATTCCTGTATAACAGGCTATGTGTTTTGTTTACATATATGTGTGTGTGCGTAACTACCTAAATGTACTTACATGACGAGAGCTTCGCTCGTGGTGTCCCGTCTGGATTTATATTACAATAAATGTATAACTTGAGAATAATTTCTGTTTAGGACAAAGGTTCATTTCCCTGTTTGTCAGTAGGCTATCACTGAAACCGTAATATGTTTTCGGACCATCGCAAATACTTATATAACTACCGAGGTGGTCTGAGAGGGCGGTTCGTGTATGCTTCCCAGTGTGTACGTGTGGGCGTACATATGTGCGGACGTACGTACGTGCGGGTATACGTATGTGCGGGCGTACATATGTGCTGGAATGCGTCTATTACGCCCGAGTGTTTATTGATGAACACTCATGGGTTTGGCGGTGCTATGAGTCCATGGGCGGCATGAGTATGTGGGCGGCATGAGTATGTGGGCGGCATGAGTATGTGGGCGGCATGAGTGTGTTGGCCAAATATGAGTGTGTGTGTGTATGTGTACCTCACGAGTGTCATGAGGCATAGGAGCGTGGGTGACAGGCTCGCAGACTGCACATGTGCCTGTGCAGCATACTCATATGGGAAGCATAGACGTGAGGGCAGCATACATGAGGGCTTCATACACACGTCACACACACACCTGCTAGCGGCATACAAGTGTGTGTGAGGCACTCAGATGTAGGGGGGGGAGGTGAGTGCCACTGGCCTCAGATGGCAGATGAGGAGTTATGAGGAAAGGGCAGATGTGTGGGGGGGGGGGGTCCTGGAGTGAAGAGGCAGGTGGATGAGGATGAAAGTGTAGGTGGATGAGGGGGAAGGGGAGGGGGTGAGGGGAAACTACTGTGGACCCTCTCACCTGCTGACATTTCACACCAACCTCCACCCACTCACTCACCCTTCTCCCCGTCCATTCACTCTCACTCACCCTCTCTTACAGTCCAATCACTCTCACTCACCCTCTCTCACAGTCACTCACTCTCACCCTCACAGTTCACTCACTCTCACCCTCACAGTTCACTCACTCTCACTCACCCCCAAAACCACATATTTCTAAACACCCAGTCTCATATGTACCAATATCACATGCCACACCCGTCATCTCACACATCATCGTCATTTCCCCCCCCCCCTAGTATCTGTGGTCCTCCACACCTACATGGTCTCCCACACCTGCACCAACACCCACACCTGTGTCTCCTCCCACACCTGGGTGACCCACACTAACCTGAGACAAAGCCTTTAACAGCCGAGTGGTGAGACAGTCGGTTGACACAGGGGACACAGGGGACACAGGTGGAAACTGAGTGCCCAAATGAGCCACAGAGATATTTGAAAGAACTTGTTTAGTGTCAGAGTGGTTGACAAATGGAATGCATTAGGAGGTGATGTGGTGGAGGCTGACTCCATACACAGTTTCAAGTGTAGATATGATAGAGCCCAATAGGCTCAGGAATCTGTATACCTGTTGATTGACGGTTGAGAGGCGGGACCAAAGAGCCAGAGCTCAACCCCCGCAAACACAACTAGGTGAGTACAACTAGGTGAGTACACACACACACACACACACACACACACACACACATGTCAGTTAGCCTAAATTCTCCAATATTCATCCATAACACTGCCTCACGGGACTGCAACCTTATCAGACAAAGCTGTCTGGTATTTCTAACTGTCAACACAAATTAACAACTTAACATATCAATCATTGCAACTGTTGATAAATAGACACTAACTAACCTTGCTATGAGATATAAATACAAGTGCCAAATTTGATTCAGAAGGCAACTCCAGCGTGGCCTAGTCGGATAGAACAAGTTCCTAATCCGGATAGATCTGCGTTCGAGCCTGTCGGAACGGTTGCAAGTACAGGGCACAGATTTCTCTGTGTGTCCCCTCCTGTAGGAGCATCAGTTTCGATAGATTCTCTGGATAGCCGAAGATTGATTGACCGACTCCTTGGAATGTGGGGAAGGGTTGAAGTCCGGGGGGCCACGGACGGATACCTGGATCCACTGACCTCGGGCAGGTCTTTCAATCCACCTGGATTTCAGGTGGGGAGAAGGGAGGCAATTTGGGTCGACACAAATAGCTTCCTGGACCCAAAACCCCTTGGATACACGGACACGGACACTCACATGGACACGCACACGGACACTCATGGACTCTGACACGAACCGAAGGTTCGTGTCAGATAATAAGAAGGGAGTTGATAATATAATAAGGTTGTATAATAATAATATAATATATAATAATAATAATAATAATATAATATAATATATAATAATAATAATAATAATATAATAATATAATATATAATAATAATAATAATATGATAATAATATAATAATAATAATATAATAACATAATTAGGTTGGTTAGGTTGGTTGGTTAGGTTGGTTGGTTAGGTGGTAGTGGTTGGTTGGTTAGGTTGGTTGCTTAGGTTGGTTGGTTAGGTTAGGTTGGTTGCTTAGGTTGGTTGGTTAGGTCGGTTGGTTGGTTAGGTCGGTTGGTTGGTTAGGTCGGTTGGTTGGGTTAGGTCGGTTGGTTGGGTTAGGTCGGTTGGTTGGGTTAGGTCGGTTGGTTGGGTTAGGTCGGTTGGTTAGGTTAGGTCGGTTGGTTAGGTTAGGTCGGTTGGTTAGGTTAGGTCGGTTGGTTAGGTTAGGTCGGTTGGTTAGGTTGGTTGGTTAGGTCGGTTGGTTGGTTAGGTCGGTTGGTTAGGTTAGGTTGGTTGGTTGGTTGGTTAGGTTAGGTTGGTTAGGTTGGTTGGTTAGGTTGGTTGGTTGGTTAGGTTAAGGTTGGTTGGTTAGGTTGGTTGGTTGGTTAGGTCGGTTGGTTAGGTTAGGTTGGTTGGTTGGTTAGGTTGGTTGCTTAGGTTGGTTGGTTAGGATGGTTGGTTAGGTTAGGTTGGTTGCTTAGGTTAGGTTGGTTGCTTAGGTTGGTTGGTTAGGTTAGGTTGGTTGCTTAGGTTGGTTGGTTAGGTTGGTTGGTTAGGTTGGTTGGTTAGGTTAGGTTGCTCAGGTTAGGTTGCTCAGGTTAGGTTGCTCAGGTTAGGTTGGTTGGTTAGGTTGGTTGGTTGCTCAGGTTAGGTTGCTAAGGTTAGGTTGGTTAGGTTGGTTGGTTAGGTTGGTTGGTTAGGTTAGGTTGGTTAGGTTGGTTGGTTAGGTTGGTTGGTTAGGTTGGTTGGTTAGGTTAGGTTGGTTAGGTTGGTTGGTTAGGTTAAGGTTGGTTGGTTAGGATGGTTGGTTAGGTTAGGTTGGTTGCTTAGGTTAGGTTGGTTGGTTAGGATGGTTGGTTAGGTTAGGTTGGTTGCTTAGGTTGGTTGCTTAGGTTGGTTGGTTAGGTTAGGTTGGTTGCTTAGGTTGGTTGGTTAGGTTGGTTGGTTAGGTTAGGTTGGTTGCTTAGGTTGGTTGCTTAGGTTGGTTGGTTAGGTTGGTTGGTTAGGTTGGTTGGTTAGGTTGGTTGGTTAGGATGGTTGGTTAGGTTAGGTTGCTCAGGTTAGGTTAGGTTGGTTGGTTAGGATGGTTGGTTAGGTTAGGTTGCTCAGGTTAGGTTGCTCAGGTTAGGTTGGTTGGTTAGGTTAGGTTGGTTGGTTGGTTAGGTTAGGTTGGTTGGTTAGGTTAGGTTGCTTTGTTGTTAGGTCGTTTGTTAGGTTAGTTGGTTAGGTTGGTTACGTTGGTTAGGTTAGGTTGCTCAGGTTAGGTTACATTGCTTAGGTTGGTTGGTTACGTTGGTTAGGTTAGGTTGCTCAGGTTAGGTTGCTATATTGCTTAGGTTGGTTGGTTAGGTTGGTTTGTTGGTTAGGTTGGTTGGTTAGGTTGCTTGGTTAGGTTAGATAGCTTAGGTTGGTTGGTTAGGTTAAATAGCTTAGGTTGGTTGGTTAGGTTAGATAGCTTAGGTTGGTTGGTTAGGTTAGATAGCTTACGTTGGTTAGGTTGGTTGGTTAGGTTCCTTGGTTAGGTTGCTGGTTAGGTTGGTTTGAAAGGTTGGTTAGATAGCTTAGGTTGGTTGGTTAGGTTAGATAGCTTAGGTTGGTTGGTTAGGTTGGTTGGTTACGTTGGTTGGTTAGGTTGGTTGATTAGGTTGCTTGGTTAGGTTAGATAGCTGAAGTTGGTTGGTTAGGTTAGTTGGTTAGGTTAGTGGTTAGGTTAGATTGCTTAGGTTGGTTAGGTTGGTTAGGTTGGTTGGTTGGTTAGGTTGGTTGGTTAGGTTAGTTGGTTAGGTTAGATTGCTTAGGTTGGTTGGTTAGGTTAGGTTGGGTTGGTTAGTTGGTTAGGTTAGATTGCTTAGGTTGGTTAGGTTGGTTGGTTGGTTAGGTTAGTTGGTTAGGTTAGTTGGTTAGGTTAGATTGCTTAGGTTGGTTAGGTTGGTTGGTTGGTTGGTTGATTAGGTTGGTTGGTTAGGTTAGATTGCTTAGGTTGGTTGGTTAGGTTAGGTTGGGTTGGTTGGTTGGTTAGGTTAGGTTGGGTTGGTTGGTTAGGTTAGGTTAGGTTAGGTTGGTTGGTTAGGTTAGATAGCTTAGGTTGGTTAGGTTGGTTGGTTAGGTTGGTTGGTTAGTTAGGTTCGTTTGTTAGGTTGGTTAGGTTAGGTTGGTTGGTTAGGTTGGTTGGTTAGTTAGGTTCGTTTGTTAGGTTAGTTGGTTAGGTTGGTTACGTTGGTTAGGTTGGTTGGTTAGGTTAGTTAGGTTGGTTGGTTAGGTTAGATAGCTTAGGTTGGTTAGGTTGGTTGGTTGGTTAGGTTCCTTGGTTAGGTTGGTTGGTTAGGTTGGTTACGTTGGTTAGGTTGGTTGGTTAGGTTAGTTAGGTTGGTTGGTTAGGTTAGATAGCTTAGGTTTGTTAGGTTGGTTGGTTGGTTAGGTTCCTTGGTTAGGTTGGTTGGTTAGGTTGCTTGGTTAGATTAGATAGCTTAGGTTGGTTGGTTAGGTTGGTTGGTTGGTTAGGTTGGTTGGTTAGGTTAGGTTGCTTAGGTTGGTTGCTTAGGTTGGTTACGTTGGTACTAACCAACTTAAGTTGGTTAGTACCATTGTTGTTAGCAGTGTTAGTAGTTGGTTAGTATCACTAACCAACTTAAGTTGGTTACGTTATTACATTGGTTAGGTTGGTTGGTCACGTTGGTTAGGATGGTTGGTTACGTTTGTTAGGTTGGTTGGTTACGTTGGTTGGTTGGTTACGTTGGTTGGTTGGTTACGTTGGTTAGGTTGGTTGGTTTGTTAGGTTGGTTTGTTAGGTTGGTTGGTTAGGTTGGTTTGTTAGGTTGGTTGGTTAGGTTGGTTTGTTAGGTTAGGTTGGTTAGGTTAGGTTAGGTTAGGTTAGGTTAGGTTAGGTTAGGTTGGTTGGTTAGGTTGGTTGGTTAGGTTAGGTTGGTTGGTTAGGTTAGGTTGGTTGGTTAGGTTGGTTTGTTAGGTTAGGTTGGTTTGTTAGGTTAGGTTGGTTAGGTTGGTTTGTTAGGTTGGTTGGTTAGGTTAGGTTGGTTGGTTAGGTTGGTTTGTTAGGTTAGGTTGGTTAGGTTAGGTTGCTTAGGTTGGTTGCTTAGGTTGGTTGCTTAGGTTGGTTGCTTAGGTTGGTTGGTTAGGTTAGGTTGGTTAGGTTAGGTTGCTTAGGTTGGTTGCTTAGGTTGGTTGCTTAGGTTGGTTGCTTAGGTTGGTTGGTTAGGTAGCTTGGTTAGGTTGCTTGGTTAGGTTAGATAGCTTAGGTTGGTTGGTTAGGTTAGATAGCTTAGGTTGGTTGGTTAGGTTAGATAGCTTAGGTTGGTTGGTTGGTTTGTTAGGTTGGTTTGGTTAGGTTAGGTTAGGTTAGGTTAGGTTGCTTGGTTGGTTAGGTTAGGTTGCTTAGGTTGGTTGCTTAGGTTGGTTACATTGGTTAGGTTGGTTGGTTACGTTGGTTGGTTACATTGGTTAGGTTGGTTGGTTACGTTGGTTAGGTTGGTTGGTTAGGTTGGTTGGTTAGGTTGGTTGATTAGGTTGGTTGGTTACGTTGGTTGATTAGGTTGGTTGGTTACGTTGGTTGATTAGGTTGGTTGGTTACGTTGGTTGATTAGGTTGGTTGGTTAGGTTCCTTGGTTAGGTTAGATAGGCTACCAACAATTACAGCCCTTTTTCTATTTCTATTTCTACAAACCTAGCCTAAACTAACGTAACTTAACCTGCAAACCTAGCCTATTTCCTAGTCAAAACAAACATAACCTAATCTAAGCTAACCTAACCTAACCTAACGTAACTAACTCCTGGATACCTATTTACTGTTAGGTGAATAGATGTATTCGGTGATAGGAAACGCTACCTACAATTACAGCCCTTCTTCTTTTTCTATTTCTACAAACCTAGCCTATTTCCTAGCCTAAACTAACCTAACCTAAGGTAATCTAACTAACTCCTGGATACCTATTTACTGCTACGTGAACAGAGAAGACACGCTACCAACAATTACTGCCCTATTTCTATTTCAACAAAAATAGCCTATTTCTTAGCCTAAACTAATCTAACCTAATTAAACCTAACCTAACCTAATCTAACCTTACCTATATATATACTTCACTACTCACTATCATCATCACTACCACACTACTCACTAACATCATCACTACCTCACTACTCACCATCATCATCACTACCTCTCTACTCACCATCATCATCACTACCTCTCTACTCACCATCATCATTACCTCACTACTCACCATCATCATCACTACCTCACCATCATCATCACTACCTCACCACCATCATCACTACCTCTCTACTCACCATCATCATCACTACTTCTCTACTCACTAACATCATCACTACCTCTCTACTCACCATCATCATCACTACCACACTACTCACTAACATCATCACTACCTCACTACTCACCATCATCATCACTACCTCTCTACTCACCATCATCATCACTACCTCACTACTCACCATCATCATCACTACCACAATACTCACTAACATCATCACTACCTCACTACTCACCATCATCATCACTACCTCTCTACTCACCATCATCATCACTACCTCACTACTCACCATCATCATCACTACCACACTACTCACTAACATCATCACTACCTCACTACTCACCATCATCATCACTACCACAATACTCACTAACATCATCACTACCTCACTACTCACCATCATCATCACTTCCACAATACTCACTAACATCATCACTACCTCACTACTCACCATCATCATCACTACCACAATACTCACTAACATCATCACTACCTCACTACTCACCATCATCATCACTACCTCTCTACTCACCATCATCATCACTACCTCTCTAATCACCATCATCATTACCTCACTACTCACCATCATCATCACTACCTCACCATCATCATCACTACCTCTCTACTCACCATCATCATCACTACCTCTCTACTCACTAACATCATCGCTACCACACTACTCGCCATCATCATCATTACCTCACTACTCACCATCATCATCACTACCTCTCTACTCACCATCATCATCACTACCTCTCTACTCACTAACATCATCACTACCACACTACTCGCCATCGTCATCATTACCTCACTACTCACCATCATCAACATTACCTCACTACTCACCATCACTACCACACTACTCACCATCATCACTACCTCACTACTCACCATCATCATCACTACTTCTCTACTCACCACCATCACTACCACACTACTCACCATCATCACTACCTCACTACTCACCATCATCATCACTACTTCTCTACTCACCACCATCATCATTTCCTCACTACTCACTAACATCATCACTTCCTCACTACTCACCATCATCATCACTTCCTCACTACTCACCATCATCATCATCATCACTACTCACCATTATCACTACCCACCATCATCACTACCACACTACTCATAAACATCATCACTACAACACTACTCACCATTATCACTACCCACCATCATCACTACCACACTACTCATAAACATCATCACTACAACACTACTCACCATCATCACTACCACACTACTCACTATCATCACTACCACACTACTCGGTGAGTAGTGTGGTAGTGATAGTGAGTAGTGATGATGGTGAGTAGTGAGGTAGTGATGATGATGGTGAGTAGTGTGGTAGTGATGATGATGGTGAGTAGTGTGGTAGTGATGATGATAGTGAGTAGTGAGGTAGTGATGATGATGGTGAAGTGTGGTAGTGATGATGATGGTGAGTAGTGTGGTAGTGATGATGATGGTGAGTAGTGAGGTAGTGATGATGATGGTGAGTAGTGTGGTAGTGATGATGATGGTGAGTAGTGAGGTAGTGATGATGATGGTGAGTAGTGTGGTAGTGATGATGATAGTGAAGTGTGGTAGTGATGATGATGGTGAATAGTGTGGTAGTGATGATGATAGTGAGTAGTGAGGTAGTGATGATGATGGTGAGAAGTGATGATAGTGAGTAGTGTGGTAGTGATGATGGTGAGTAGTGAGGTAGTGATGATGATAGTGAGGTAGTGATGATGATGGTGAGTAGTGAGGTAGTGATGATGATGGTGAGTAGTGTGGTAGTGATGATGATGGTGAGTAGTGTGGTAGTGATGATGATAGTGATGTAGTGATGATGATGGTGAGTAGTGAGGTAAAGATGATGATGGTGAGTAGTGTGGTAGTGATGATGATAGTGAATAGTGTGGTAGTGATGATGATAGTGAGTAGTGTAGTAGTGATGATGGTGAATAGTGTGGTAGTGATGATGATGGTGAGAAGTGATAGAAGTGATGATAGTGAGTAGTGATGATGATAGTGAATAGTGTGGTAGTGATGATGATGGTGAGTAGTGTGGTAGTTATTATGATAGTGAGGTAGTGATGGTGATAGTGAGGTAGTGATGATGATAGTGAATAGTGTGGTAGTGATGATGATGGTGAGTAGTGTGGTAGTGATAATGATAGTGAATAGTGTGGAAGTGATGATGATGGTGAGTAGTGATGATGATAGTGAGTAGTGAGGTAGTGATGATGGTGAGTAGTGAGGTAGTGATGATGCTAGTGAGTAGTGAGGTAGTGATGATGATGGTGAGTAGTGTGGTAGTGATGATGATGGTGAGTAGTGTGGTAGTGATGATGATGGTGAGTAGTGATAGAAGTGATGATAGTGAGTAGTGTGGTAGTGTTGATGATGGTGAGTAGTGTGGTAGTGATGATGATAGTGAGTAGTGAGGTAGTTATGATGATGGTGAGTAGTGTGGTAGTGATGATGATGGTGAGTAGTGAGGTAGTGATGATGATAGTGAATAGTGTGGTAGTGATGATGATGGTGAGTAGTGTGGTAGTGATGATGATAGTGAGGTAGTGACGCTGATGGTGAGAAGTGATGATAGAGAGTAGTGGTAGTGATAATGGTGAGTAGTGAGGTAGTGACGCTGATGGTGAGAAGTGATGATAGAGAGTAGTGGTAGTGATGATGGTGAGTAGTGAGGTAGTGATGATAGTGAATAGTATGGTAGTGATGATGGTGAGTAGTGTGGTAGTGATGATGATAGTGAGTAGTGTGGTTAGTGATGATGATAGTGAGTAGTGTGGTTAGTGATGTTGATCGTGAGTATTGTAGTAGTGATGATGATAGTGAGTAGTGAGGTAGTGATGATGATGGTGAATAGTGAGGTAGTGATGATGATGGTGAGTAGTGTGATAGTGATGATGATGGTGAGTAGTGAGGTAGTGATGGTGTTGCTAAGTAGTGTGGTTAGTGATGTTGATCGTGAGTATTGTGGTAGTGATGATGATGGTGAGTATTGTGGTAGTGATGATGGTGAGTAGTGAGGTAGTGATGATGATGGTGAGGTAGTGATGATGATGGTGAGGTAGTGATGAAGGTGAGGTAGTGATGATGATGGTGAGGTAGTGATGATGGTTAAGAGTAGTGTGGTAGTGATGATGGTGAGAAGTGTGGTAGTGATGATGATGGTGAGGTAGTGATGATGGTTAAGAGTAGTGTGGTAGTGATGATGGTGAGTAGTGTGGTAGTGATGATGTTTATGAGTAGTGTGGTAGTGATGATGTTAGTGAGTAGAGAGGTAGTGATGATGATGGTGAGTAGAGAGGTAGTGATGATGATGGTGAGGTAGTGATGATGATGGTGAGGTAGTGATGATGATGGTGAGTAGTGAGGTAATGATGATGGTGAGTAGAGAGGTAGTGATGATGATGGTGAGTAGAGAGGTAGTGATGATGATGGTGAGTAGTGAGGTAGTGATGATGTTAGTGAGTAGTGTGGTAGTGATGATGATAGTGAGTAGTGAAGTATATATATAGGTAAGGTTAGATTAGGTTAGGTTAGGTTTAATTAGGTTAGATTAGTTTAGGCTAAGAAATAGGCTATTTTTGTTGAAATAGAAATAGGGCAGTAATTGTTGGTAGCGTCTCTGTTCACGTAGCAGTAAATAGGTATCCAGGAGTTAGTTAGATTACCTTAGGTTAGTTTAGTTTAGGCTAGGAAATAGGCTAGGTTTGTAGAAATAGAAAAAGAAGAAGGGCTGTAATTGTAGGTAGCGTTTCCTATCACCGAATACATCTATTCACCTAACAGTAAATAGGTATCCAGGAGTTAGTTACGTTAGGTTAGGTTAGGTTAGCTTAGATTAGGATATGTTTGTTTTGACTAGGAAATAGGCTAGGTTTGCAGGTTAAGTTAGGTTAGTTTAGGCTAGGTTTGTAGAAATACCTGCCAGACCCCCCACACCAGCCAGACCCCCCACACCAGCCAGACCTCCCACACCAGCCAGACCTCCCACACCAGCCAGACCCCCCACACCAGCCAGACCAGCAAGTACAGCCACAACAGCAACTGTACCAACAAGTACAGCCACAACAGCAACTGTACCAACAAGTACAGCCACAACAGCAACTGTACCAGCAAACACAGTCACAACAGCATCTGTACCAGCAAACACAGTCACAACAGCAACTGTACCAGCAAACACAGCCACAACAGCAACTGTACCAACAAGTACAGCAACTGTACCAGCAAACAAAGTCACAACAGCAACTGTACCAGCAAACACAGCCACAACAGCATCTGTACCAGCAAACACAGTCACAACAGCATCTGTACCAGCAAACACAGTCACAACAGCAACTGTACCAACAAGTACAGCCACAACAGCAACTGTACCAACAAGTACAGCCACAACAGCAACTGTACCAGCAAACACAGTCACAACAGCAACTGTACCAACAAGTACAGCCACAACAGCAACTGTACCAGCAAACACAGTCACAACAGCAACTGTACCAGCAAACACAGTCACAACAGCATTTGTACCAGCAAACACAGCCACAACAGCAACTGTACCAGCAAACACAGTCACAACAGCAACTGTACCAGCAAACACAGCCACAACAGCATCTGTACCAGCAAACACAGCCACAACAGCAACTGTACCAGCAAACACAGCCACAACAGCAACTGTACCAGCAAACACAGCCACAACAGCAACTGTACCAGCAAACACTGCCACAACAGCAACTGTACCAGCAAACACAGCCACAACAGCAACTGTACCAGCAAACACAGTCACAACAGCATCTGTACCAACAAACACAGCCACAAGAGCATCTGTACCAGCAAACACAGCCACAACAATAACAACAGCTGTACCAACAAACACAGCCACAAGAGCATCTGTACCAGCAAACACAGCCACAACAATAACAACAGCTGTACCAACAAACACAGCCACCACCACAACATCACCTGTAACAACAACACTTGTAACAACAAATGCCTACCTTAGTTAGTTAGTAGTATGACTAGCCTAGTTAGTAATATGCCGACCATCTTGGCTTTAGACACTTGAGTTATCCTGGGTGTGGCATGCCTGCCTCGACCATCCTCACTCTGTTTACTCTTGTTCTTAAGAGGTCTTAGTCATCATTACGTCTCTGCTGAGTTGTTTACTAAGCTATTTCTGTTGATACATATACATACACATACACACACACACACACACACACACACACACAAACATATATATATATACATTATATATATATATATATATATATATATATATATATATATATATATATATATATATATATATATATATTAAATATGACCGAAAAAGTAAGATTAATAATTCTAACCTGTTGCATAAGCAACAGGTCTCCATTAAGGAACATATAATCTCTTCCCACAACCAAACCATCGCCAGAGAAATCCTAGTAAACAACACAGAAATCACCGATAGATACAGCGATAGCAGGCGGCTTGACGTTTGCGAGGCACTACACATCAAGAAGTCAACACCAGCAATCAACAGCCAATTATTGCACAACTATATTCTACCCACCTCAAGACTCCGCTCCAATACAGAAGCATCAAGAAATATGGACCAATAGGCTTTCTACAAACACTTCTATTCAATACCCATTGTTTCGTGTTCTGTCTTGTGTTGATGAAATTAATACCCTATTAATGCCACCTCTTGTTCTGTCTTGTGTTGATGAAATTAATACCCTATTAATGCCACCTCTTGTTCTGTCTTGTGTTAATGCCACATCACCCCTTCCACCTCACTCAAATGTAGATATAAAATCGGAGATGCGTAAGTTCTATTCAGTTGTGTATTTGTGAACTAAAGTCTTTGAAAATGTAATAAGTTTTACGAAACGCGCTCGTGTCGCGTCAGACTAGAAATAAAAATGAATTTTGGAGAATTGATTTTTGATTTACCTCCAACAGTGAAAAGAAATGTACGAAAGATTGAGAAAATTCGTGTTAAAATTATTAATCTTACTTTTTCGGTCATATTTAATAATTTATGTCTACAGGAAAGACTGCTACCAAAATATACTAATATATATATATATATATACTAATATATATATATATATATATATATATATATATATATATATATATATATATATATATATATATATATATATATATATTGTGACGATAATCTCCTTCAAGAGATTGAGCCTGCTCTTCCCTCCAAAATTACGTCTTCACAATTATATAAAAAGACTATGGAAGAAATGTCCAACAACGACAACAACACCAGCACCAGCAAGGCTTGCCAGGGTGAGCAGAAACGTATGCAACCAGCCACCTGTTCGAACTCCAACCACCAAACTACCCGTTGATCGCTACGGCTCCGCTGATTGGTCGCCGGTCTGGCTGCACCTGCACTCGCCCCCAATACTACCTGATGTCTGGGGTCGCCCCAACATCAGTCCTCAGAATGTTCCGTGCTTTCGTAGCCAGCACTCCTCCCAGCTAGACGTTAGCGTGTACTGAGAGAGGTGGTGGCTTTAAGCCAATATTCCAGCACCTCCCACTTAACTTTTGTGTTGCACTTCTTGTTATTTTGCCTTAACGTAACTTTTCATTGTGTCATTTAAGTATTCTTATTATTTTGATTGATTGATTTTATTATAAGAATTTGTTTGTGCATTATTTTCATGTTTTGATTTATTTAACGTAATTAAAATTTCATTGTTAAAGTTTTACTTGTGTTTTGTGTGTCTTCTCCTTACCTTACCACAGACGAAGTTCCAGTTTTTCTATTTTTTTTTATAACTATGTGACGAGGCCATACCCCTAGCCTTAAACAGCCGAACACCAACGCGTTACCGTCACAAGTTTTATGGGGGCCTGTCCTAGGAGCTTCACTCAGGTACTGGTGATAAGTGGTAATTTATGGTAAGCGTATTTAACTTTGTTAACGTAGCTTTACTATTTTTCATTCAATTTCATTTTTTATAAGGTGCGGTGTATTGTGCATTACGAGAGTAACATATAGTGAAGGTGAGACAACTTTGGATTACGTGGTGACTGTAGGCCTCAGTCATACTCTTAATTGGTCATCTCTCCCTCCATGTTATTACTCGTATTTACCATCTATGTCCCTTGAATATTTCTCATTCTGACAGATCATCATATTGGTACCCTGGTACTGTGGTCTGCCCCGGGTCAAGAGTACCCAATCTTCTGCAATCTGACTGTAGGAGGACAAAGAGGGCCATAGTTCCTCTAGCTCGAACTTTAGTTGCTGAATTGGGACCTCAGCAGCAGTTCTCGTCACCAGTTGACACCTCGCACCCCTACACGTCAGTCAGAGATGATGATACATACAACGGTAGGGAATTAGCTTATTTTTTCAGAGCACAAAAGTTCGCTAATT
Source organism: Procambarus clarkii (assembly GCF_040958095.1). Classification (NCBI taxonomy): domain Eukaryota; kingdom Metazoa; phylum Arthropoda; class Malacostraca; order Decapoda; family Cambaridae; genus Procambarus; species Procambarus clarkii. The sequence goes on from NW_027189135.1 coordinate 727,347, forward strand.
CTGTAAGTATCATATTAAATTCAGTGGGAAAAACTTGCTTTATGTCCTTTAGAGACTTGGCAAGGTATGCCTACATCCTTGGACTACCAATTTTACTTTTGAAGCATTTAACTGTTTCATTTGTTTTCGAAACTTTGTTTCATTTGTTAGTAGGATTTTCTTGCCCTTATTCTCTTACATGAGTACCGGGTACAAGATTTCCTGCGCCCTTGATTTAATATCTTTCACTTAACGTTAATTGTTAAAGATCACACAGGATAGGTACCAGTTGCCACGTTGTCCTGTTTCTGACATTTCATTATTAAACATTCGTGTACCTTTATTTGCTAATTTCACCATGTTTCGTCTCCAAACTTTCCGTGCAAATCCAGCAGGTGAAATAGGGACTTTAAGTCGTGCCAAGAGGACTGAATTACAAACTCTTGCACATGAGTATCAACTAGAAGTTCCCTACCAAGCCAACAAAAATGACCTACACAACCTGTTGCTGGATTACTATTTAGAGCAAGGTAAGATAGACTCTGAAACTCATGAAACTTACTATATTGCAGATAAAACTGATTTGGCAACGCTGAAACTCAAACTAGAGCTGGCCAAGATTGAAGAACGAACAGCTGCCATACGGAGGGAAGAACAAGAACGCGAAGCTGCTATGAGGAAAGACGAACGAGAACGTGAAGCTGCTTTGAGGAGAGAAGAACACGAACGCGAGGTCGCATTACTCCGTGAACGTGAACGAGTACAGCTTGAAACCAAACAACGCGAGTTGGAAATACAACGCGAACATGACAAGCAACAAGCGACTCTGGCTCTAGAGTGTCGTCAACGCGAAATCGCCTTGGAAACTTCACACTTCACTCAACGCCAGCAAGCTACTGCCAATCTTCCCGTCAGTTTTAATATATCACATGCAAGTAAGTTAATGCCATCCTTTGTAGAAGCAGAAGTTGATGTGTTCTTTACCACCTTTGAAACCCTTGCTAATCAACTCAGTTGGCCTGTCGACCAATGGGCCACACTTCTCAGAGTCCATCTTACAGGTAGAGCTGCAGTCACACTCAGTACTTTGGCGTCTGAGAATGACTACTACACTCTGAAACAAGCAGTGTTGGACGCCTACCTCCTCTCTACTGAAAGTTATAGAAGGAAATTCCGTGACCACCTGAAGGCAAGTACCACTACCTTCCTCGAGTTTGCTAACACGAAACGGAGGTATTTCATGAAATGGCTGGAAGCAGCACATGTCTCCACTTTTACAGAACTCGTCAACCTGATGCTTGTTGAAGAATTCTTGAGACGTGTGCCGCCTCCTGTCCGCCTCTACTTAGCAGATAAAGAAGAAACCGACTACCTGAAGTGTGCTAAGTCGGCTGACACTTACAGCCTCATCCACCGGCTGACACCTGAACCATCCTCCAGTAAGAAGTCGTGGTACAGTTACGAGAAGGTGAGCCCCGATCAAGCTGGTTCACAACTGTACTGCAAGTATTGTAGACTCTATGGACATACCATAGACAAGTGTGGTAAGTCTCAATACAAGGGAACCACTGACCAACAACGACCCAAACCAACTCCTCCTAAGTCCGGTAAGCCTGTGATGAATGTTGGTGTTGATGTTAATGATCTTTCTCTTTTCAGTAACCACCTGTATACTGGAACTGTCTCTGCCAACGGTTCAAATCCGGAGGGACGTTTCAAATTGAAGATCTTGAGGGACACAGCGGCTCTACAATCGATCATCTTGAAGTCGGCTGTGCCCAACATAGTCTACACCGGGGAAACAGTCTTCATCACTGACCTCACTGCTACTACTCCATACCCTCTCGCCAGAGTCCACCTGGATTGTCCCTACGTGAACGGGGAAGTCCAAGTCGCCGTCAGGGAAAAGCCTTTTCCCATGCCTGGAGTGCAACTTCTCCTAGGCAACGACTTGGCAGAAGACCTGCAACCGACCAACCTGATCGTCATGGACAAACCCCAGGTGTGTAACTCTGTGCCAAGTAACCCTATTCTTGAGTATGTTCCAGCAGAGGTTCAAGAGAGTGATGAAGTTTCTCCTCCGGTTCTCGTGACCACCCGTGCACAAGCCGCACGTCCACAGCCAGCTGACTCTACTGCTACCGCTGTCCCTCAAGACCCTCAGAAACTACCCCCGCATCTGACCAAGTTGGAGTTCCGTAAGTTGCAGAGGGAAGATCTTACTTTAACACCATTGTTTTTCCAGGCTGAGACTCAACCCGACAGTATTCCTGGGTTCTTCCTAGAGAACGACTTGCTCTACCGCAGATATAGACCCAGTAAACTGAAGGAGGAGGACGATTGGGCCAACACCGAACAACTTGTGATTCCCACCAGCCTGCGGCCCACTATTCTACACCTGGCCCACGGAGCATTCTCCCACTACGGCTTCAACAAGACTTACCATGGGATTCGTCAAGACTACTACTGGCCAGGTATGGTAAACAACGTCAAACAGTACGTAAAACAGTGTCATACATGTCAGATGGCAGGCAAACCGAACGTCTCCATTCCCAGAGCACCACTGATTCCCATACAGGTGCCTGCGGAACCTTTCCACAGACTCATAATAGACTGTGTTGGTCCTTTACCTCGGACCAGTTCAGGTAACGCCTACATCCTAACCATCCTGTGTCCTACCACCAGATTTCCCATAGCAGTTCCAGTGAAGAACATCACGGCTGCTACGGTTATCAAACATCTATTGAAGATCTTCACTCAATACGGATTTCCCAGGGAGATTCAAAGTGACTGTGGCACCAACTTCACCAGTGATCTCTTCAAAAGGACACTGGAGGAGTTCAACATCAAACAGGTATTGTCCAGCCCCTATCATCCTGCTTCACAGGGTTCTCTTGAACGTAGTCATCAGACCATCAAAGCACTCTTGAAAAAGTTTTGTAGTGAAACCTCAAAGGATTGGGATAAGCAGATTGACCTAATAATGTGTATTTTCAGAAGTCTCCCCAATGAGTCCCTAGGAGTATCTCCTTATGAGATGCTCTACGGCCGTAAGTGCCGTACTCCCCTTAAGGCTTTCAAAGACTCTCTCAGAGATGCCACCTTCAGTGAGCATCAGAATGTGCCCCAGTTTCTTCAAAACCTTCAACACATTCTAGAGAGAGTCCACCGCTTTGCTCATGATAATCTATTGAAAGCCCAGGTGAGAATGAAGACTCATTACGACCAGACCAGCAAAGTAAGAAAATTCAAGCCGGGAGACTTCGTCCTTGCCTATTTTCCTATCCCAGGTTCACCTTTACAAAACAAATTTTCAGGACCTTACTGCGTCAAAGAGTGCAGGAATAATAATAATTATGTGATAGAGACTCCAGATAGGCGGCGGAAGACCCAGCTATGCCACGTCAACCTCCTGAAGCAATATAATGGTACTCCTCCCACTGTCTTGATTAACTATTCCACATTCACAGAACCCTACATCCACAGTGAGACCTTCCCAGCTTCTCCTCCCGAAAGCACTGACAAGGAGTCAGCGCTTTCTAATTCCGAAATCCTTAATGATCTTCCCAAATACTTTCAGGATAATCATAGTGCACCTCTCGTCAAGATCTTCAGAGAACATCAAGAGTTGTTCAGAGATGATCCCCAAGAGTGTAATGTTACCCAGCACGACATCCAACTGCTCCCCGACACCCGGCCGATTCGTCAACCCTTCTACCGAATCAGCCCGAGCAAGAAGGAAGTCATGCGTGCTGAGGTGCAATACCTCTTGGATCATGGACTGGCTACACCTTGTGAGTCCCCCTGGGCCTCACCCTGTATCTTGGTGCCCAAACCCCAAGGTAAGGTGCGGTTGTGCACCGACTATCGTAAACTGAACTCTGTCACTGTCAAGGATGCTTACCCCTTGCCAAGGATAGATGACATCCTTGATGCCATTGGTAGTGCCCAGTACTTGTCCCAAGTGGACTTGCTTAAGGGGTACTATCAAGTGTGTCTAACGGAGCGCGCTAAAGAGATATCTGCCTTCATCACTCCTTTTGGACTTTTCAGATATGAACGCCTTCCTTTCGGACTATGTAATGCCCCGGCCACCTTTCAAAGAGCTGTCAACCGTGTCATCCAGGGCTTGGATAACACATACGCCTACCTGGACGATATCGTCGTAGCCTCCAACTCCTGGAGTGAACATCTGCTCCAGCTGCGACGTCTGTTCTCCAAGCTCCTGACAGCCGGCCTCACCATCAACCTGGGCAAGTCCACTTTCGCGAAAGGTAAAGTGCGTTATCTGGGTCATGTTATTGGGAGTGGCAGCATAGCTCCGTTAGACTCACACACTCAAGCCATCCTACAGTATCCACAGCCTACCACCAGGAAGCAGCTCCTGCGCTTCCTTGGTCTTGCCTCTTACTACCGTAGGTTTGTGAGGAATTTCAGTACAGTCGCCACACCTCTAATTCTATTAACCAGTCCCAAGCAACGGTATAATTGGACCATGCAGCAAACCGTTGCTTTCGAACAACTCAAATTCCTCCTCTGTTCTAACCCCATTCTCGCCTCTCCAGATATCACCAAGCCTTTCGTCCTTCATGTCGACGCCAGTGGTACCGGCGTTGGTGGTGTCCTGATGCAACAACGAGGCGAGGAGGTTCTACCTGTCAGCTACTACAGCTACAAACTGAAACCACACCAGAGGAACTACAGCACTATTGAAAAGGAGCTACTATCCATCGTCCTGAACCTCCAACACTTCGCTCCGTACCTACAAGGCGCCAGGTCTACCACCATCTTCTCAGACCACAACCCTCTCCGCTTCCTACATCAAGCCCAATTCACCAACCAGCGTCTTCTACGATGGGCTCTGTATTTACAAGACTTCAACCTGGAGATCCGCTATATCAAGGGTTCTGACAACACCATAGCCGATGCCCTCTCCAGAGTTTATGAAGTAGAAGCGACTCCATCCATTACTCCACCACATAACGACGTACTTCTTCCAGAACCGCAGGCTTCGGGGGAGAGTTGTGACGATAATCTCCTTCAAGAGATTGAGCCTGCTCTTCCCTCCAAAATTACGTCTTCACAATTATATAAAAAGACTATGGAAGAAATGTCCAACAACGACAACAACACCAGCACCAGCAAGGCTTGCCAGGGTGAGCAGAAACGTATGCAACCAGCCACCTGTTCGAACTCCAACCACCAAACTACCCGTTGATCGCTACGGCTCCGCTGATTGGTCGCCGGTCTGGCTGCACCTGCACTCGCCCCCAATACTACCTGATGTCTGGGGTCGCCCCAACATCAGTCCTCAGAATGTTCCGTGCTTTCGTAGCCAGCACTCCTCCCAGCTAGACGTTAGCGTGTACTGAGAGAGGTGGTGGCTTTAAGCCAATATTCCAGCACCTCCCACTTAACTTTTGTGTTGCACTTCTTGTTATTTTGCCTTAACGTAACTTTTCATTGTGTCATTTAAGTATTCTTATTATTTTGATTGATTGATTTTATTATAAGAATTTGTTTGTGCATTATTTTCATGTTTTGATTTATTTAACGTAATTAAAATTTCATTGTTAAAGTTTTACTTGTGTTTTGTGTGTCTTCTCCTTACCTTACCACAGACGAAGTTCCAGTTTTTCTATTTTTTTTTATAACTATGTGACGAGGCCATACCCCTAGCCTTAAACAGCCGAACACCAACGCGTTACCGTCACAATATATATATATATTTATATTATCCTGGAGTTTTGGTTGTCAACCCAAACGACCAAAATTAATGTGGTATTTACCCTCGATATAAAAAAAATAAAAAAATAAAAAAATTACAAAATAACATTACAATAATTGGTCGAGTCTTAACTGTTGTAGTTGATGAAGCCAGGACCGGCGTGTCGAGTACCAGGCTTCTTTCTAGAGGAGTTATAATGGGTTACTTGCAGCGGCTGATGTGCACACCATTCACCAGCCTGGAATGTAACCTCGCATTAGCACTCTTTGATAATAATACAAATGTGTGCCGTAATTAGGTACTGCCACTTTTCTTATAAGCTTCGGCCTAGCTTATTTATCACTAAGTATATATATATATATATATATATATATATATATATATATATATATATATATATATATATATATATATATATATATATATATATAGATATACACAAATTTAAATAGCTTAAATTTGATATTTTGATTACTTTGGGCTCGACAGCCCTCGTCTTAACTACTTTCATTGTTTTTTAGGGGGTTAGTGTTTTTGGTAAGAATTAAATAGGATTCCAAAAAGCTAAACTGTGACTATTTAAGATTTATGTGGTGTAAACATTAGGATTTATGTGGTGTACACATTAGGATTTATGTGGTGTACACATTAGGATTTATGTGGTGTACACATTAGGATTTATGTGGAGTAAACATTAGGATTTATGTGGTGTAAACATTAGGATTTATGTGGTGTACACATTAGGATTTATGTGGTGTACACATTAGGATTTATGTGGTGTAAACATTAGGATTTATGTGGTGTAAACATTAGGATTTATGTGGTGTAAACATTAGGATTTATGTGGTGTAAACATTAGGATTTATGTAGTTTAAACATTAGGATTTATGTGGTGTAAACATTAGGATTTATGTGGTGTAAACATTAGGATTTATGTGGTGTAAACATTAGGATTTATGTGGTGTAAACATTAGGATTTATGTGGTGTAAACATTAGGATTTATGTGGTGTAAACATTAGCATTTATGTGGTGTAAACATTAGGATTTATGTGGTGTAAACATTAGCATTTATGTGGTGTAAACATTAGGATTTATGTGGTGTAAACATTAGGATTTATGTGGTGTAAACATTAGCATTTATGTGGTGTAAACATTAGGATTTATGTGGTGTAAACATTAGGATTTATGTGGTGTAAACATTAGCATTTATGTGGTGTAAACATTAGGATTTATGTGGTGTAAACATTAGGATTTATGTGGTGTAAACATTAGGATTTATGTGGTGTAAACAGAGACGGGACTGGTGGCGACAGTGAAGGCGTCAGTATAGGCTTGATGCATTGCGTTTATGCTTTTTGTTGTCACTGCTTCTCCTCTTCTCTATTATTATAAACAATCCTACACCTTAATAACAATAACGAGGCACAAGCAGTTGTTACAAAATTAATATTAATAGTTTCTGGCTTATAAACTTCCGTTTAAGCACAAGGGACGTCTTCGCTTGGCAATGTTTACAATCTCTCTGGCTAGCGTCGTCTCCTCCGGTGTTCGTGAGACAAGTAGCCGTCTACACCTCTGGCTAGCGTCGTCTCCCCCGATGTTCGTGAGACAAGTAGCCGTCTACACCTCTGGCTAGCGTCGTCTTCCCCGGTGTTCGTGAGACAAGTAGCCGTCTACACCTCTGGCTAGCGTCGTCTTCCCCGGTGTTCGTGAGACAAGTAGCCGTCTACACCTCTTGCTAGCGTCGTCTCCCCCGATGTTCGTGAGACAAGTAGCCGTCTACACCTCTGGCTAGCGTCGTCTCCCCCGGTGTTCGTGAGACAAGTAGCCGTCTACACCTCTGGCTAGCGTCGTCTCCCCCGGTGTTCGTGAGACAAGTAGCCGTCTACACCTCTGGCTAGCGTCGTCTTCCCCGGTGTTCGCGAGACAAGTAGCTGTCTACACCGGATTCACGAAATATTTATATTTTCGACACGCTATTCTTAATTTTTATAGATAATATTTAGCGGTGTGCAGTTATTATTCCTTTCTTTAGGATCATTCTTGAATAGTGGTTATATCTTAGTGTTCTTATGAGAATGTGGATTTTCTCATGTTTGGATTCAGACGCCTATAGTGTCGAAAACGGCTCGGATTGCAGTTGTTGTTGTTGTTGTTAGAGGAGGAAGCCTCGTGGATCTGTTCTATATATACAGCTTAGGTCGACTGCTAGCAGCCGTGGAGTGAGGACGTTTACCGACCCTCCGTGGCTGTTGGAGTTGTTTACTGTTTTGGTCGCCAGGTGTTGTGGGCGTCTCTGCCCTACCAGTTTTGTTGCCTGCCTGGCTGCGTTGACGTGGCAGTCCTGACATGGGGGCCATCTTCCTCCTGTTCAGCGTGTGAACTCCGTGGGCCTGGAGTTCACTTGTAAGGCTGGTTATCCGACCATCGAGATGGTGATGTGTGACATGCTTCGTGTCCCGGTGGAAGCTGTTTACGGTGTGGAGCTAGTTACGGGCGTGGGGGAGGACGAGTACCGGGACTTCCTCCGTCGGTACGGGGGGCGTACGTTGCCGTTGCCAGACGATGCCGGCTCTGTGGCGATTTCGGACCGCAGTGGTGCCCTGACTTATGTCAGTGTCCATGGTGCGCCCCTGGAGTTCCCTGATGACCTCCTCCGGCGTTACTTCGGGGGTTTTGGTACTGTTGTCAGCGTGCGGGTGAACACGCTCTCCTCGGGGCGGTATGCTGGGAGGCGTACAAACATTCGCACGTTGGGGATGCGCCTGCGGTCGGATATACCTTCTTCTGTCCGGCTTATGGGGTACTACGTCCGGGTGTATTATGGCCGGCAGCCTCGTACCTGTTTCCGGTGGGGCCTGTTGGGGCATCAGGCTGCCGGGTGCTCTGAGGCCCCTGCTGCTCCTGGCAACTTGTTCCGCGACGAGGATTTCCCGCCGCTCCCTCTGGCGGCAGTCTCCGGTGATGTTGATGAGGTGGTGCGCGTCCCGTCTGCTGCTGCAGCTTCCCGGCGGCGCCTGCCGTTCCTCCGGTTGTTGCCGTCCCTCCTCCGGTTGTTGCCGTCCCTCCTCCGGTTGTTGCCGTCCCTCCTCCGGTTGTTGCCGTCCCTCCTCCGGTTGTTGCCGTCCCTCCGGTTGTTGCCGTCCCTCCTCCGGTTGTTGCCGTCCCTCCTCCGGTTGTTGCCGTCCCTCCTCCGGTTCTTGAGGTACCGTCGGTTGGTCTGCCTGATCCTGTCGCTGTCCCAGCTGCTCCCGTGGCCCTCCCTGGAGCTCCCTGTGTGACGTCACTGTCTTCTCCCTCGTCTTCTGATGCTGCGCCTGGCCCTGTGTCCGTGACTCGGGTCCCGGATGTGCTGGGTGCTGGGGTGGCTGCGGAGCCTCCTGCTGTGTGTGGCCCGGTTTCCCCTGTGGTAGAGGCTGCTGCCGTCCTGGCATCGGTTCCTTCGGCTCGTGGTACCCGTGTTTCTGGGTCACTTACCGGCTGTGACGATATCCGGCCGGTGCTCAAACGTTCCCGGCGTTCGTCTTCTTCCTGGGCCGACGTTGGTGACTTCAGTGACTGTGGGGCTTCAGATGTTGACAGTGTGGATACGGATGCGTCGATGTCTCCGCGGTTCGTGGTGGCGGAGGTCCATGTGCCTGCCGGTGCTGGTGCCTGTGTCTCGGACGTGCCTTCGGTTCTTTCTCCGCCGGGGGACTCTCCACAGTGGGGGGTGGTGGCTCCCGCTGCCAGGGATGGTGTGGACTCTGGTGCTGGGCGTGGCCTGGTGGTGACGTTACGGAAGGATGCGTGCCGTCCGGGTTCCCTGCTGTCGTCTGGTGGTGTGCCCGGGGCCACGGGTACCCCTGTGGTGCGGGTGCGCGTTGGGGCCCTGGGGGACGTGTTGCTGGCGTCTGTGATGCCACCGGGTCACTGGTCGAAGATTGCCGAGTTACTGCTGTCTGACGGACCGGAGTGTTTTCGTGGGGGGCAAGTTCCCTTCCTGTGGGGGCGAGTGGCGACTTCTCGCCTCATGAGTACTACCATCTGGGTCCCCAGTTTGCAGGTGTTTGTTGCCCCGGTTCCAGATGTTATGGCGTCACCGGTGGATGGACGAGACCCTTGGCAATGGGTGCTCTGGGAGGCGTTCAATGTAAGATTCCCGCGGGCCAAGTTCCCGGGCAAGTTTGTGCTCTGATTTCTTGTGTGTTTGCTCTATGACGTGCTGTGTGCCCTTCTGGCTGTTTGTTTGCCCTGTTCTATTATGTGCTTCTGCCTCTCCCTTTGTGCGTAGCTTTGCCGTGTGGCATATTAGTTTCTAGTGCTTGGCGTCACTCGTTTCGCGTTTTGGCTTGGCGTTTCGCCTCTTCTGGCTTTTCTGCGATTCACCCTTCACGGGTACGCCGGGGCGCATCCGATCCCACGATCGTCGTCGCCCCTAACTCAACAACAACAACATATATACAGCTTAAACCACGTGGTCTCTCTTCCTTCCAGTCATCTGTAGATATAAACCTACAATTCCTGTATAACAGGCTATGTGTTTTGTTTACATATATGTGTGTGTGTGCGTAACTACCTAAATGTACTTACATGAGAGCTTCGCTCGTGGTGTCCCGTCTGGATTTATATTACAATAAATGTATAACTTGAGAATAATTTCTGTTTAGGACAAAGGTTCATTTCCCTGTTTGTCAGTAGGCTATCACTGAAACCGTAATATGCTTTCGGACCATCGCAAATACTTATATAACTACCGAGGTGGTCTGAGAGGGCGGTTCGTGTATGCTTCCCAGTGTGTACGTGTGGGCGTACATATGTGCGGACGTACGTACGTGCGGGTATACGTATGTGCGGGCGTACATATGTGCTGGAATGCGTCTATTACGCCCGAGTGTTTATTGATGAACACTCATGGGTTTGGCGGTGCTATGAGTCCATGGGCGGCATGAGTATGTGGGCGGCATGAGTATGTGGGCGGCATGAGTATGTGGGCGGCATGAGTGTGTTGGCCAAATATGAGTGTGTGTGTATGTGTACCTCACGAGTGTCATGAGGCATAGGAGCGTGGGTGACAGGCTCGCAGACTGCACATGTGCCTGTGCAGCATACTCATATGGGAAGCATAGACGTGAGGGCAGCATACATGAGGGCTTCATACACACGTCACACACACACCTGCTAGCGGCATACAAGTGTGTGTGAGGCACTCAGATGTAGGGGGGGGAGGTGAGTGCCACTGGCCTCAGATGGCAGATGAGGAGTTATGAAGAAAGGGCAGATGTGTGGGGGGGGGGGGTCCTGGAGTGAAGAGGCAGGTGGATGAGGATGAAAGTGTAGGTGGATGAGGGGGAAGGGGAGGGGGTGAGGGGAAACTACTGTGGACCCTCTCACCTGCTGACATTTCACACCAACCTCCACCCACTCACTCACCCTTCTCACAGTCCATTCACTCTCACTCACCCTCTCTTACAGTCCAATCACTCTCACTCACCCTCTCTCACAGTCACTCACTCTCACCCTCACAGTTCACTCACTCTCACCCTCACAGTTCACTCACTCTCACTCACCCCCCAAAACCACATATTTCTAAACACCCAGTCTCATATGTACCAATATCACATGCCACACCCGTCATCTCACACATCATCGTCATTTCCCCCCCCCCTAGTATCTGTGGTCCTCCACACCTACATGGTCTCCCACACCTGCACCAACACCCACACCTGTGTCTCCTCCCACACCTGGGTGACCCACACTAACCTGAGACAAAGCCTTTAACAGCCGAGTGGTGAGACAGTCGGTTGACACAGGGGACACAGGGGACACAGGTGGAAACTGAGTGCCCAAATGAGCCACAGAGATATTTGAAAGAACTTGTTTAGTGTCAGAGTGGTTGACAAATGGAATGCATTAGGAGGTGATGTGGTGGAGGCTGACTCCATACACAGTTTCAAGTGTAGATATGATAGAGCCCAATAGGCTCAGGAATCTGTATACCTGTTGATTGACGGTTGAGAGGCGGGACCAAAGAGCCAGAGCTCAACCCCTAGGTGAGTACAACTAGGTGAGTACACACACACACACACACACACACACACACACACACACACATGTCAGTTAGCCTAAATTCTCCAATATTCATCCATAACACTGCCTCACGGGACTGCAACCTTATCAGACAAAGCTGTCTGGTATTTCTAACTGTCAACACAAATTAACAACTTAACATATCAATCATTGCAACTGTTGATAAATAGACACTAACTAACCTTGCTATGAGATATAAATACAAGTGCCAAATTTGATTCAGAAGGCAACTCCAGCGTGGCCTAGTCGGATAGAACAAGTTCCTAATCCGGATAGATCTGCGTTCGAGCCTGTCGGAACGGTTGCAAGTACAGGGCACAGATTTCTCTGTGTGTCCCCTCCTGTAGGAGCATCAGTTTCGATAGATTCTCTGGATAGCCGAAGATTGATTGACCGACTCCTTGGAATGTGGGGAAGGGTTGAAGTCCGGGGGGCCACGGACGGATACCTGGATCCACTGACCTCGGGCAGGTCTTTCAATCCACCTGGATTTCAGGTGGGGAGAAGGGAGGCAATTTGGGTCGACACAAATAGCTTCCTGGACCCAAAACCCCTTGGATACACGGACACGGACACGCACACGGACACTCATGGACTCTGACACGAACCGAAGGTTCGTGTCAGATAATAAGAAGGGAGTTGATAATATAATAAGGTTGTATAATAATAATATAATATATAATAATAATAATAATAATATAATATAATATATAATAATAATAATAATAATATAATAATATAATATATAATAATAATAATAATATGATAATAATATAATAATAATAATAATATAATAACATAATTAGGTTGGTTAGGTTGGTTGGTTAGGTTGGTTGGTTAGGTGGTAGTGGTTGGTTGGTTAGGTTGGTGGGTTAGGTTGGTTGGTTAGGTCGGTTGGTTGGTTAGGTCGGTTGGTTGGTTAGGTCGGTTGGTTGGTTAGGTCGGTTGGTTGGGTTAGGTCGGTTGGTTGGGTTAGGTCGGTTGGTTGGGTTAGGTCGGTTGGTTAGGTTAGGTCGGTTGGTTAGGTTAGGTCGGTTGGTTAGGTTAGGTCGGTTGGTTAGGTTAGGTCGGTTGGTTAGGTTAGGTCGGTTGGTTAGGTTGGTTGGTTAGGTCGGTTGGTTGGTTAGGTCGGTTGGTTGGTTAGGTCGGTTGGTTGGTTAGGTCGGTTGGTTGGGTTAGGTCGGTTGGTTGGGTTAGGTCGGTTGGTTGGGTTAGGTCGGTTGGTTAGGTTAGGTCGGTTGGTTAGGTTAGGTCGGTTGGTTAGGTTAGGTCGGTTGGTTAGGTTAGGTCGGTTGGTTAGGTTGGTTGGTTAGGTCGGTTGGTTGGTTAGGTCGGTTGGTTAGGTTAGGTTGGTTGGTTGGTTAGGTTAGGTTGGTTGGTTAGGTTAAGGTTGGTTGGTTAGGTTGGTTGGTTGGTTAGGTCGGTTGGTTAGGTTAGGTTGGTTGGTTGGTTAGGTTGGTTGCTTAGGTTGGTTGGTTAGGATGGTTGGTTAGGTTAGGTTGGTTGCTTAGGTTGGTTGGTTAGGTTAGGTTGGTTGCTTAGGTTGGTTGGTTAGGTTGGTTGGTTAGGTTAGGTTGGTTGGTTAGGTTGGTTGGTTAGGTTAGGTTGGTTGGTTAGGTTGGTTGGTTAGGTTGGTTGGTTAGGTTGGTTGGTTAGGTTAGGTTGCTCAGGTTAGGTTGCTCAGGTTAGGTTGCTCAGGTTAGGTTGGTTGGTTAGGTTGGTTGGTTGCTCAGGTTAGGTTGCTCAGGTTAGGTTGGTTGGTTAGGTTGGTTGGTTAGGTTAGGTTGGTTAGGTTGGTTGGTTAGGTTGGTTGGTTAGGTTGGTTGGTTAGGTTAGGTTGGTTAGGTTGGTTGGTTAGGTTAAGGTTGGTTGGTTAGGTTGGTTGGTTAGGTTGGTTGGTTAGGTTAGGTTGGTTGCTTAGGTTGGTTGGTTAGGATGGTTGGTTAGGTTAGGTTGGTTGCTTAGGTTAGGTTGGTTGGTTAGGATGGTTGGTTAGGTTAGGTTGGTTGCTTAGGTTGGTTGCTTAGGTTGGTTGGTTAGGTTAGGTTGGTTGCTTAGGTTGGTTGGTTAGGTTGGTTGGTTAGGTTAGGTTGGTTGGTTAGGTTGGTTGGTTAGGTTGGTTGGTTAGGTTGGTTGGTTAGGATGGTTGGTTAGGTTAGGTTGCTCAGGTTAGGTTAGGTTGGTTGGTTAGGATGGTTGGTTAGGTTAGGTTGCTCAGGTTAGGTTGCTCAGGTTAGGTTGGTTGGTTAGGTTAGGTTGGTTGGTTGGTTAGGTTAGGTTGGTTGGTTAGGTTAGGTTGCTTTGTTGTTAGGTCGTTTGTTAGGTTAGTTGGTTAGGTTGGTTACGTTGGTTAGGTTAGGTTGCTCAGGTTAGGTTACATTGCTTAGGTTGGTTGGTTACGTTGGTTAGGTTAGGTTGCTCAGGTTAGGTTGCTATATTGCTTAGGTTGGTTGGTTAGGTTGGTTTGTTGGTTAGGTTGGTTGGTTAGGTTAGATAGCTTAGGTTGGTTGGTTGGTTAGGTTAAATAGCTTAGGTTGGTTGGTTAGGTTAGATAGCTTAGGTTGGTTGGTTAGGTTAGATAGCTTACGTTGGTTAGGTTGGTTGGTTAGGTTCCTTGGTTAGGTTGCTGGTTAGGTTGGTTTGAAAGGTTGGTTAGATAGCTTAGGTTGGTTGGTTAGGTTAGGTTAGGTTAGGTTAGGTTAGGTTGTGTGTGTGTGTGTGTGTGTGTGTGTGTGGTGTGTGTGTGTGTGTGGTGTGTGTGTGTGTGGTGTGTGTGTGTGTGGTGTGTGTGTGTGTGGTGTGTGGTGTGTGTGTGTGGTGTGTGGTGTGTGTGTGGTGTGTGTGTGGTGTGTGTGATGTGTGTGTGTGTGTGTGTGTGTGTGTGTGTGTGTGTGTGTGGTGTGTGGGTGGTGTGTGTGTGGTGTGTGTGTGTGTGAGT